>NW_027169747.1:17500-34118 GCF_036898095.1 Palaemon carinicauda | reverse complement strand
TACTTCAAATTCTTTATCTAATTCATATCCTATGTTTATTTTGGTTTTGTCTCCTTCGTAGATTTCTTCCAATGTATCTATTACATTTGGGTGTATTCTATATTTCATAATTTCTATTATTTTTTCCCTCTTATTGAGTCATACGCTTTCTTGAAATCTATTGAAATTACTATTAAACTTTCCTTCCTTTTGTAGCTTTCTTCTACACAGTATTGTTAAATAGATATTTTATCTTCTACTCTTCCTCCTTTTGTGAACCCGGCTTGCGTTTCTTTCATCTCCATATTTCTCTAAGGTGTTCTTCTATTTCATCTTTCATGAGGGCCATAAATATTTTGTATGAGGCATTTGTAAGGGCAATTGGTCTTAGATCTTTTACTGTGGGTTTCTTTACCTTTTTTATCATTTTCGTTTTAGACTTTTTCCACTTTTCGGGCTTGTTCTTCTCCTCCGTTTCATTTTGAAGGCACTTTGTAATGATTTCCAAACATTTGCTGTCATTAGCTATAGTTTTATATAATTCTGGTTTCAGTTCATCTGGACCTGCTGCCTTTTTATTTTTCATTTTTCTTAACATTTTCTTAACTTTTTCCTCTGTTAACTTGGGAATATTCATTGGTTATCTTTCTTGTTATTGGTGATATCATATCCATGTGCTCTCTTATTTCTATAGGGAATGAGTGTCCTAATGAGTTTTCTTCTTTTTTTATTTCCTTTAATTTTTCTATATAACTTTGTCTTTCTTCACTATTCCATACCTCTTTCATTTTCTTTTCGTGCATTTTATAAATATTTTCCCCCAGAACCTATCTATTTGTTCCTCTGCTACTTCTTTGGATAGTTTTTCTCCATTTTCGTCATATAATTGTATTTCTTCTTCCTTTTCCTTTTTCCCTTTTAGTTTGTCAAATTTTTTTGAATATCTTGTTCCTATCCTTCCTTACTCCATTAGCCTTCTTTTCATTTTCCCACATTGCTTCCTTTATTATAACCTGCGTTTTCTCTTTTTGTTGTTTATACAGCAGAAACGCTTTTTCCCTTTCTTCTCCTCTCAGGTATCGCTTTTCTCTGTTAAGTTTTTTCTCTTTTATTTCCTCTCTTGATTTTATTTGTCATCCACTCTGGTTCTACCTTTGCTTTCTCTTCTCCAGTTATTCTCCGTCTGTACTTTGCTCGTAGCTTTCTTTTTGCTGACTCTTCTACAACTTCATCAAATTCATCCATCCTTGTGATTTCTCTGTTCTCTAGATTATTTTTTAATTCTTCCCTGTATTCCCTAAGACTTTCTTCGTCTGTTTTGTAATACATACTTTCTTTCCAAAATCCTTTTTTGTAGTTTTCTATCGTCGCTTTTACGCTGACCTCTACCTCAATCAGATTATGGTCAGATATATCTACTTTATCTTTTTCTTCATCTATATTCATCTCATTGAAGTATTCATACATTTCTTTATTAACCAACACCAAGTCTATGGCACTTCTTTGATCACCTCTCTCCCATGTATATGTTCCTTTGCATTTCTCATCTACATTTAATAATATAAGGTTTTTATTGTTTATTACCTCGAGTATTTTCTTTCCGTTTTCATTCTCCTCTTGGTATCCCAAGAAGCCAAGATGACCATTAAAATCTCCCATTATAATTAGTGCTTCATCTTCCTCTACTTCCTCTATTTTTTTCTCTAGCTCTGCTCGTATCACTGCGTTTCTCTCTTTACCTTCCCTATCCCTGCCACAATCCATATATACTACAATAAGTCTCACTTTCTTTTAAAGGATATTCCATTTTACATCCAATATACCCAAGTTCTTCGAATTAACTTTTTCCATTTCGATATCCTTGTCGTCTTTATATATCGCCATTAACACCCCTCCTTTTTTATCTTTAAAAGTCCCTCATACTCTCCTTCTTAATTGTACCATCACTTATATTAATCTTATCTATTTTTTGTTGTGTTTCAGTTAGCACTACTATGTTGATATCAAAGCTATCGTTTAGGAGACTCCATTTCCATGTATTTTGGCTTTGTTAAGCCTTGTATATTTATCATTTTGAAACTAATTCTCTTATTCTTTTCCGATGGTCTGTCGCGTGATCCGTATTCATTCCTTTTTCTGTTCCCCTTATGCATTTCTTGTGGTCCTGTCTCTACCTCCTTTCTCTGGCCCCCTGTTCTCTGAGGAGTTTCCCGTTTTTTATCATCCAGCCATTCTCTCCATTATTTTGTTTTTCTTTGAGCTCTTCCCTAAGTTTTGACATAGCCTCTCTTTCCTTTTTCGTCATGTCCTCTGTTATACCTATTCTTTTTTTCAAAGGATCTTGTTCATGTTTTAGTTTCTTAGCACTTTTTAGGATTTTCCACTTCATTTCTTCATTCTTAAATTTAATGAGCACTGGCTTAGGTCGTCCCCTCCCGCCCTCATTTCGCTTCCCTAGCCTTATTACCTGTTCCATCTCTATCTGCTCTAGCTCTAAACTATTTCTGAAAATATCCTTACACCAATTAGTATCCTCTTTTTCTTTCCTCTGCTTCTTCCCTTTTACTTTCTGGTACATTATATATATACCAAAGGCACTGCCCCCAATTTTGTGGGGTAGCCGACATCAACAATGAAACAAAACAAAAAGGGGACCTCTACTCTCTACATTCCTCCAGCCTAACCAGGGACTCAGCCGAGCTCAGCTGGTACATTATACAGCACTAAATTGCACACACTCCTTCTTTTTTCCTCCTCTTCTTCTAGTTCCTGCAATACTTTTGATTCAACTACTTCTACCTGATTGTGCTCTACATCTCAAAATTCATTCTGGCTAAACCTGTTATTTATTGTACTTACGACCTCGTCCATTATTTCATTCTTCACCTTCCTCAGCACCTCTTCGACAATTTCTGCTCTCATTTTTGACCATTTTTCTTCTATTTCTCTCAGCTTTTCGTTCAACATTTTATTTCTTTCTTCTAGATCTTTCATTTTATTTTTACTGCACTTTAATTCTTGTTTGCAATTGTTACACATCCACATTAGTTCTTCGTGCTCTCTTAAGAGCCCTATATGTAGCTCTGGATATTTTTTGGCACATGGCGTGGTACCACTTATCGCATTCGTCACATATCAGTCCCTCTTCGTTTTTTTTAACTTTATTTTTATTTCTGCAGTCACTGCATATATCCTTACTTTGTTGCGAACTCACTATTCTTTTTTTACTGGTTTTTCTTGCTTAGGGGGATTTTCTAATCACTTCACTTTTTCGTTTCACTACAGCTCCGCCGCGTTGTTCGGCGACTTCAACCTTTGTTTTATATCACTTTATATCTTTTAACCCTTTTACCCCCAGGGTATTTGGAAATTTCCAACTCTTAACCCCCAGGGGTTATTTTTTTTCCAGCACATTTTGCAGTATATTTTCTTTAAATTGCTCTAACAGCCTTAATTTTTGTCATAAAGAGGTCAGGTTGGTCTCATTCTCTTGGAAAATGCCTGAATTTTTTCAAAAAATTATCGAAAATAGGAAAAAAAAATGTTTATAGCTTTTTTTTTTTTGCAAGGACGTACCGGTACGTCCATGGGGGTAAAGGGATGGGTTTTGTGGAACGTACCAGTACGTCCTTTTGCGGGTAAAAGGGTTAATGAATAACACGCACACATTATTGGTGTCAAATTTCATTGAAGATAAATCATATTTACTTTGTCATATTTTATTTTTTCTTGAATAGTGTTTTTTTATTATTGGTGTTCTCACATGTAGATTTTTACGACTTTCTCTTTTATAAAGAGGTTACTCAAATAGACTTGTTGTATATTAATATTTTTTAGAAATTAATATATTTCCCTGGTGAATGAGATTTATCATTTTATCTCATCATAAGCCATAGTAAAGTGTTCCAAACTTTCAATAATTTCAAGTTATTGTTTTACAGTAACAAATAAATGTTTTTGAAAGAAATCCTCTGGTTAAGGAACTATAGATATTACTTTTTTATTACTGGAAGCAAATTAATGTGTATAAGATTTTGATTATGAAGAATTAATTTTAGCTGGAGGTGGCAGGTAGCAGCTGTACGTGACCACAGCTTACCAAATGATGAAATGTCTTCAGAGAAGCCAATAACCATGAGGATCAAGACTAGAAAATGTGAGTATACTATTATTCATACATACATACATATACCAAGGCACTTCCCCCAATTTTGGGGGGTAGCCGACATCAACAAAGAAACAAAACAAAAAGGGGACCTCTACTCTACGTTCCTCCCAGCCTAACAAGGGACTCAACAGAGTTCAGCTGGTACTGCTAGGGTGTCACAGCCCACCCTCCCACATTATCCACCACAGATGAAGCTTCATAATGCTGAATCCCCTACTGCTGCTACCTCCGCGGTCATCTAAGGCATCGGAGGCAGCAGCAGGGCCTACCGGAACTGCGTCACAATCGCTCGCCATTCATTCCTATTTCTAGCACGCTCTCTTGCCTCGCTCACATCTATCCTCCTATCACCCAGAGCTTCCTTCACTCCATCCATCCACCCAAACCTTGGCCTTCCTCTCGTACTTCTCCCATCAACTCTTGCATTCATCACCTTCTTTAGCAGACAGCCATTTTCCATTCTCTCAACATGGCCAAACCACCTCAACACATTCATACCAGTAAAAGTAGTTTTTAAAATGTCTACAAGGTCAACACATTGGTGTCTTTCCAAGGACGGGCTTCGGTTCCTATTTTTTGGGTATGGTTTTGTCAGCATTGTCCCAAAGAAGATTTTTAAGCTTTCCCTATTCAGTCTGGTAGATTTTATGAATACCAATTTTATTTCAAGATGATAGGTAGCAGACAATCTCAATATTGTAGTCACTAGAGCAGTAATGAAAAATGGGAGTTCTTGCCAGTTTATAAGTAATGATACTAAAAATTAGGTCACTTGAACTAGAGAATCCAACAGCAACCAACTTTATTCTTTTTTTCTTCAAAAGTAGGGAACTATATAAAGGACTCGGATGTTATCATATGCATCCTTGCCTTAAAAAAGACAGCAGCCACACTTTTGAGCTGAAATAAGCTGCTATTCTATTAATGAAATTCTCTTGAGAGGATGGAGAAAGTCAATTTGTTGCTCGCTCGCAGATTCTCTCGTTTCTTTGGTAGAAACTTGTCAAATGAATTCCGGAAGGTGTGGCATCAGTTGGGAGTGGAACCCAAGGCTACTCTGGTCATCCTAAAAGGATACAGAATTCCTTTTTATGGCAGTTGCAGCTCATACAGCCAGGACTCTTGATAAACTGTGAGCTCTGTAGAGCAAGATGATCATAGTGTTGAGAAGTTTTGGATGGCTCACGATTTTCACAGTTTCATATTTGTAATTTTCAAGGTGATCCGGGGGTGACGTCTCATCATTGACCTTAACCTATTGAATTGGTATCTCCATTCGACTTCTTCCAAGATGAAGACAGTTCAATACCCTATCAAAGTTCTCCCTACTGCTACTGAAGATTGCATTACTCTGGTTGGTTCATCAGTAGAGCTCTACTGATATGGGTTTGCACAGCTACTTGCCTCTTGATATGGCTCATAAGGATGACATTGCTATATACAAGGCCTGTATTATTGGTAGAAATCTTTCTATATTATAACACTATAAAATTTATGCTAATTGCTATCACAGGAGAAAAAACAGGAAATATAATGTACAAAATTATACAGTACTGGCAGAAGGGTCATAGTAACATCATCTTAAGCTTAACTGCTACGGTCTCAGGCATAGACCCACAATTAATTAGATCACTTAAATGTACTGTACACAAGATCTGCTAAAGTATATTACAGTAATGGTAATTGCCAGTATCATTCTTAATTTCTAATGGATTATAAAACTTACATAATTTCAGGACAACAAAATGGCTTAACCCTTTTACCCCCAACGCTTTTTGGAACTTTCCAACCCTTAACCCCCAGGTTTTTTTTTTTTCCTAGCACATTTTTTAATATATATTGTTTAAATTGCTCTAACAGCCTTAATTTTTGTTATAGAGAGGTCAGGTTGGTCTCATTCTTTTGGAAAATGCCTGAAGTTTCTCAAGTTATCAAAAATATGTAAATGTAAAAAAAACATTTTTTTTTTTTTGCAAGGACGTACTGGTACGTCCATGGGGGTAAAGGGATGGGTTTTGTGAAACGTACCAGTGCGTCCATTGGGGGTTAAAAGGGTTAATTGTGAGTACATGTAATAGGTTTATTATAAAACTCATTTTTATGAATCTTGCCTGATTTTCATAGTGCTTCTCTCTCTCGAAGCTGGCCAAGCACAAACGTCTATCCTGAAATTGCAAAAATTCCCACACCAAGTTGAATGCCACCTACCCCTCGGTTTTTCTTAATAGAACTCTCTTCTGGTGTAAAGGCAATTTTACTCATTATTGAGATTAACTTGATACATCACAATAAGGCTCCTACCCATATTACAAGGAAAGCAAACAGGAATTGGATAGATGCCTGCTTGGTGAGCAGTAAGGAAGGTAGGGATAGAATAGCCATACATGAAAGTAATGGAGCAGTTATAAAACAGGTTGAACAATTTAGATACTTGGTATCTACTATAAATCAGGAGGAGGATGTGAGGCTGAAGTTGAGAGTAGGATAAAAGCAGCATGGGGAAAGTGGAGGGAGGTAGCAGGAGTGGTATGTGATCAGAAAATAACAATCAAGATAAAAGTCAAGACCTATAGCACACTAATTAAGGGATTTTGACGAAGGAAAAATCTATTTCTGGGCGAGGGTCCTGTGTCGCCCACTGAAATGCTCCTTAAAGCACCATTTCTAAGGTATCAGTACTGCTAAATATACCAGAGAAAAAGTTGCATGGAATGCCAGGAATAAATCCAGCTCGCTCACTCTAAAAGAGTGTCGGTATAGTAACTGGGGCGTGTTAGAACCACTACCAGAGGTCCCTTATCAATTAGTCCTCTCCTTCCTCAATATCCCCCGATACTACGAGGTGCCGTTCTACATCCGACTACTGCCCGCTACTACGACTACCCTCCCGCCACCCTTACCACTACCCACGCTTCTACCCTCATTCCTTTCTAGCACCAGCGAGATCCAGATGTGTTGTTTTTATTGGTTTGTGTTTCGGTGTTTTTGAAGATGTCATGTTAAATGTATGGATAAGAAACTTGGGCTTCAAGAAAAAAAGCGGAAGTAAAGCTTGAGGGAACAGAGATGAGACTGCTAAGGTGGATTATGGGAATATCACTGCTTGAAAGGTTGGAAAATGATGAAATAAGATAAATGGCAGGTTAGTAAAGATTACAGAGATAAGTGTGTCACGACTGGTGGTGTGGGACATGTTGATGATGGATGGTAGGGAGGGAGTTCAGAGGGCATGGGAGGAACCTGTTAGGGGGAGAAGGATCAAGAGGGTGGCATAGAATTAGATGGCGAGATAAGGTGAAGGATGATGTGGAGAGAAGAGGTTTTGGGGGAAGAGGATGCCTTTGATAGAAGGCATTGGAGAGGACGCATCAGATTACCAGCCACTTAATATAGGGATAAGGTGAGGAAGAAAACAAAGAATTTGTCCGTAAATAACCAACTTTGAAAGAGAAGCGCTCTAATCATCAGGTGATTATTGGAATAATCAATATTATTATTAGAATTCCATTTTATATAACATGGATTGTTGTGGTGGTAGCCAAATATGCTTCGACTAAACTAATATTATTAAGCAAATGTAAGAAGCTAAGAGTGGATATGAATGTGTTGATGTGGTTTGGCCATTTTGAAAGAATGGAAAATGGCTGTATGCTAAAGAAGGTGATGAATGCAAGAGTTGATGGGAGAAGTACAAGAGGAAGGCCAAGGTTTGGGTGGATGGATGGAGTGAAGGAAGCTCTGGGTGATAGGAGGATAGATGTGAAAGAGGCAGGAGAGAGTGCTAGAAATATGAGTGAATGGTGAGCGATTGTGACGCAGTTCCGGTAGGCCCTGCTGCTTCCTCCGGTGCCTTGGAAGACCCTGGAGGTAGCAGCAGTAGGGAATTCAGCATTATGAAGCTTCATCTGTGGTGGATAACGGGGGAGGGTGGGCTGTGGCACCCCTAGCAGTACCAGCTGAACTCGGTTGAGTCCCTTGTCAGGCTGGGAGGAACAGAGAGAGGAGACGTCCCCTTTTTTGTTTCATTTGTTTGATGTCGGCTACCTCCAAAATTGGGGGAAGTGCCTTGGTATATGTATGTAAGAAGAATGTACTGTATCTTGTTGGGAATGCTTGTCATAATGTTCTATTTATTTATTTTTTCATATTCTATATCAAGTTTTTAATGGAGATCCATTGCTACTGTCTTCCTTTGAACCATTGCCTGTTTCTTCTCCTTGAATTGTTAGCCTTTTTACTTACTGATTTGTTTTTTACTGTAAGCTACAGTATAGATTTAATCTCTATCACACAGATTAATTTTGTTAGATCATTTAAATTCCTTCTTGGATTGCTTTATAAAAATGTGAATATGAACATATTTCATAATATCGATAACATTACGCATGAAAGGTTAGTGTTGAAATGTATCGAGTATAACCTAAATTCTTGGTTTAATAACATTTCTTTAATATATGAATAGGTATGAATCTATTTTTTTTCTTGCAGCGATCAAGGCATGACTCTGGTAGCTCCATGAAAGGTGCTGTCAGCGTAAGCGTCACATTACGGTGTGGAGATAAGTGGCACCCAATATCTTCAAAGTCTTGGCTGTGTCCCTTTCTGTAACTAAAGGAAACCCTCAAAGAGGGTAAGTATGTTATTAGTATTATTATGGTTGGAAAATTTCTGCTTTTCTTTGACTATTTATGCGAATTAACTTTGGTATGTGGTTATGCTTATCATTGGAATATCAATTTTGAGTTATAGGTTTTACGAAGGTGAATAGTTTTATATATCTGAACCTCCTCTAGTGGTTATATTGCTTATTCTCCAGCAACTTGGTTTATTGACATATACCTCTAAAATAATAAAGAAAAAAATCCTATTTTCTTTCCTTGCAGTAGACACATGCCTCTTGTAAAGTAATCAGATACACTAGCAGTTAACCCTTTTACCCCCAGGATATTTGGAACTTTCCAACCTTTAACCCGCAGGGGTTATTTTTTTCCAAGCTCATTTTGCAGTATATTTTTTTCAAATTGCTCTAACAGCCTTAATTTTTGTCATAGAGAGGTCAGGTTGGTCTCATTCTCTTGGAAAATGCCTGAATTTTTTCAAAATATCAAAAATATGAATAAATAAAATTTTATAGCATTTTTTTTTCAAGGACGTACCGGTACGTCCGTGGGGGTAAAGGGATGGGTTTTGTGAAACGTACCAGTACATCCTTTGTACTGGTACGTATTTTCTTTCCGTTTTCATTCTCCTCTTGGTATCCCAAGAAGCCTAGATAACCATTAAAATCTCCCATTATAATTAGTGCTTCATCTTCCTCAACTTCCTCTATTTTTTTCTCTAGCTCTGCTCGTATCACTACGTTTCTCTCTTTACCTTCCCTATCCCCGCCACAATCCATATATGCTACAATAAGTCTCACTTTCTTTTTAAGGATATTCCCTTTTACTTCCAATATATCTTAAGTTCTTCGAATGAACTTTTTCCATTTCTATATCCTTGTCGTCTTTGTATATCACCATTAACCCCCCTCCTTTTTTATCTTTAAAGTCCCTCATACTCTCCTTCTTAATTGTACCATCACTTATATTAATCTTATCTATTTTTTGTTGTGTTTCAGTTAGCTATCGTTTAGGAAACTCTCCATTTCCATGTATTTTTGCTTTGTTAACCCTTGTGTATTTATCATTTTGAAACTAATTCTCTTATTCTCTTCCGTTGGTCTGTCGCGTGATCCGTATTCATTCCTTTTTCTGTTCCCCTTTTGCATTTCTTGTGGTCCTATCTCTACCTCCTTTCTCTGGCCCCCTGTTCTCTGAGGAGTTTCCCGTCTTTTATCATCCAGCCATTCTCTCCATTATTTTGTTTTTCTTTGAGCTCTTCCCTAAGTTTTGACATAGCCTCTCTTTCCTTTTTCGTCATGTCCTTTGTTATACCTACTCTTTTTTTCAAAGGATCTTGTTCATGTTTTAGTTTCTTAGCACTTTTTAGGATTTTCCACTTCATTTCTTCATTCTTAAATTTAATAAGCACTGGCCTAGGTCGTCCCCTCCCCCCCTCATTTCGCTTCCCTAGCCTTATTACCTGTTCCATCTCTATCTGCTCGAGCTCTAAACTATTTCTGAAAATATCCTGACACCAATTAGTATCCTCTGTTTTCCTTTCCTCTGCTTCCTCCCTCTCACTTTCTGGTACATTATACATATACCAAAGGCACTGCCCCCAATTTTGTGGGGTAGCCGACATCAACAATGAAACAAAACAAAAAGGGGACCTCTACTCTCTACATTCCTCCAGCCTAACCAGGGACTCAGCCGAGCTCAGCTGGTACATTATACAGCACTAAATTGCACACACTCCTTTTTTTTTTCCTCCTCTTCTTCTAGTTCCTGCAATACTTTTGATTTAACTAATTCTACCTGATTTTGCCCTACATCTCTTCAAATTCATTCTGGCTAAACCTGATATTAATTGTACTTACGACCTCGTCCATTATTTCATTCTTCACCTTTCTCAGCACCTCTTCGACAATTTCTGCTCTCATTTTTGACCATTTTTCTTCTATTTCTCTCGGCTTTTCGTTCAACATTTTATTTCTTTCTTATAGAGCGACCAGGATTATAGCCTGCAAGGGTTTAGTAGCAAAAGGGCCTAAAGTGATTAAAGAATTTGAGGGTCTTGGAGAGGCTTTGGAGTCTGCACTGCTCAGCAAACTTTCAGAACCCTAACTGAAACACTATTAACACTAGGCTCAACTTAGGAATGGAGCTAGGTTAGGTCTAGCAGCTTATCGGACATGACCAGAATTACCTCTTATAACCCTTTTACCCCCAAAGGACGTACTGGTACGTTTCACAAAAGCCATCCCTTTACCCCCATGGACGTACCGGTACGTCCTTGAAAAAACAATGCTATAAATTTTTTTTTTTCATATTTTTGATAATTTTTTTTTTTGAGAAAATTCAGGCATTTTCCAAGAGAATGAGACCAACCTGACCTCTCTATGACAAAAATTAAGCCTGTTAGGGCAATTTAAAAAAAGTATAGTACTGCAAAATGTGATGGGAAAAAATAACCTCTTGGGGGTTGAGGGTTGGAAATTTCCAAATAGCCCGGGCGTAAAAGGGTTTAAAAAAGGATTCACTGGAATTCTCAAGGGAGCCAATGACGTCAAGAGCTTATTAAGCTCATCAACCAAAAGTAGACTGATGATATGAATTGTCTAAAGGAGGAGTGTCATTATCACTTGTCACCTCCCCCTTCCAGGGTCTTCCAAGGCACCGGAGGAAGCAGCAGGGCCTACCGGAACTGTGTCACAATCGCGTGACGCAGTTCCGGTAGGCCCTGCTGCTTCCTCCGGTGCCTTGGATGACCGTGGAGGTAGCAGCAGTAGGGGATTCAGCATTATGAAGCTTCATCTGTGGTGGATAACGTCGGAGGGTGGGCTGTGGCACCCTAGCAGTACCATCCGAACTCGGTTAAATCCCTTGTCAGGCTGGGAGGAACAGAGAGAGGAGACGTCCCCCTTTTTGTTTCATTTGTTTGATGTCGGCTACCTCCAAAATTGGGGGAAGTGCCTTGGTATATGTATGCATGACCTTTGCTGCGTAAGCTGTGCACTCCTACAAATTACCTATAGACAGAAATGCCCTTAAAAAAAAAATATTGGAACTGGTGACTACCACCAAAGCCAGAAGGAAACTATAAGAGGGGGAAAGAATGTGCTGCTAGTTCTCTGGTCCCATTGGTCAGTAATGAATCTGGACAATGCACTCCATGATGTCAGTTGTTGTCTTGATAGTGACACTGGCAATGCCAATAAAGTGAAGATTAAGTGGGAGTTCTAGAGGAATCTATCTTAGGATCAGCTCCCAAAAACATCCTACATCTACTATACAGTAATATAGATATAATAACACTTCAAAATAATAGTACACTCACATTTTCTAGAGTCTTCATTCCCAATGGTTGTTGGCTCTTCTGAAGATTCCAGAGTTCCTTCCTGTTACGTAGTAAGAATCGTCAATCTCACCAATTCCCAACTTTAATAATAAGCCATTACCGGAGCACCATGTACACAATTGATCATATAAATAGCCTAAATTTTCTCCCAATTCGAATTATTTTAGTGTGGGACCAAGTTGGCAAATCATCACAACCAGAGTTTCCGAACTATTAAGTATTTTCTTCAATGAAATCCTGGGTCTCCATTGTAGCTTTTCAGATACCCAGAACTCAATAATTCAATCTAGAAAATGTACCTCACTTCAAATATCTTTTGACTCTCCCAGACAAAAAAATATTTTCCTCTGTGGTATATAGATTTAACCTGTATTCTTATACATTGTTCCTTTCATACCTCAGCCCAAATCAAAATAAATTTATTATTTCGTTTCACAAGAGACTAAATGATACTATAGGATGATTAAGTAATTGAATTTAACCATTTTAGCTGAGATTTGTTAGTGTTTTGAACTGTTTAACTCCCAGGTTAACTTATATAAAAGAATATGATTTTATTAATTTCAATATTTTATGAGAAGTCTAATGGATGAAACCAAGAAATGGGACTATATTCTCTTACGAGTTGGTTTATTTATTTCCTCATTTTCTTTCCTTAATGGGCTACTTTCCCTGGTGGGGCCCTGGGGCTTATAGCATCATGATGAGTTTGGTTAGGTTATCTAAATATCAATATTGATGGATATAAAATCACTCTGAAAACATTGGAAGAGAACTGATTGTTTTATTGTGGTCGGCAATAACTGTATTTCTTGTTTCCTTTACAGAACCCAGCGGGCCTGTGCTGCTTGAAGTCCCTGTGACATTGGTGAGTACAGTAAGAAAATTTTAGTCTACTATAATATATATACTCCCTCTCACACACACTCTATTGCCACTCACAAGTATCCTTTAAACCTTGTTTTTTGACTCGTACTCCCTCTCACACACACTCTCTCTCTCTCTCTCTCTCTCTCTCTCTCTCTCTCTCTCTCTCTATATATATATATATATATATATATATATATATATATATATATATATATATATGCAATTTGGTGATATTTTTTTTAATTATTCGTTTTCATTCACATTAATTCTGCCTTTTTTTTTTTACTGAACATTTTACTGAAGTTAAAAAATTTCTGGGTTTTGATTCTTAGTCCACCATACCAAGCAGTGGTACAGAGGCTATGGTACTAAACCGAATAAAAGTGTTATATCGTTTATAGTTGCTTAATTCTGGGGTTATAGTTGGCATATTGAGGCTGGGAATGTAAGGTGAAAGGCTGCATTTACGTGTATAAAGAGAAAGCATACTATGTGTATGTTTGTGTATGAATTATATACAGTATGTATGCAAGGTTCAATGTTATACGCAGTTTTAACGTTTTGTGAATGTAGGGTTTTACTTCGTCCTGTTTGCTGATGATGATAGGAATGACAGTGGGTTCTATATATATATATATATATATATATATATATATATATATATATATATATATATATATATATATATATATATATATATGTATATATGTATATATATATATATTAACCATTCAACTGGATTTTATGATTTAAACGTTAGTGATGTCATTTTACCAACCATTTCTTTGGTCGCAGTTTTGTGAAATAGGTAAATAGGTAATCGTTGATGAAATTATATTCTGTGATTTGCACTCTTGTGGTTTGTAGATATGCTAGCTATTTCATTAGTGTCTCTTTAATTAAATGATTTGAACTAGATTTGTCAACTGCCTTAGGGCGAAAGGGTGTCGGGTAGAATGGGTGGGTGGTCTCTCTCTCTCTCTCTCTCTCTCTCTCTCTCTCTCTCTCTCTCTCTCTCTCTCTCTCTCTCTCTCTCTCTCTCTCATATAATTGCGTATGTCTTGTTTTGTTGTGAACTTTACACATTTATCTCAACCTTTTCGTCCATGTGAGGGTTATGGTGGCCTATGTGATAACATCACTGACTGGTTAATGCCAGACTGGGGTTCAAGTCCAGCTAAAACTCGTTAGTTCCTTTGGTTGCTGCAACCTCACCGTCCTAGTGAGCCAAGGATGGGGTGTTTGAGGGAGCCTATAAGTATCTGCTGGGTCATCAGCGGTCATTGCCTGGCATTCCTTGGTCCTAGCATGAGTGGAGATTGGGCTTTGATCATATGCATATATGATCAATCTTTAGGGCATTGTCCTGCACGATACGGTAATGTCAGTGTCCCTTGCCCCTGCCATTCATGATCGGCATTGAAACCTTTAAACTGATGTTTGAGTTTGTGGTTGATATCTTGATATTATGGTAAGCAGCTCTTCTAGGAGAAGGATACTCCAAAATCTAACCATTGTTCTGTAGTCTTGGGTAGTGCCATAGCCTCTGTACCATGGTCTTCCACTGTCTTGGGTTAGAGTTCTCTTGCTTGAGGGTACACTCGAGCACACTTTTCTATCTTATTTCTCTAACTCCTGTTTTGTTAAAGTTTTTATAGTTTATATAGGAGATATTTATTTTTATGTTGTTACTCTTCTTAGACTATTGTATTTTCCTATTTTCTTTTCCTCGCTGGGCTATTTTCCCTGTTGGAGCCTCTGGGCTTATAGCATCCTGCTTTTCATACTAGGGTTGTAGCTTAGCTAGTAATAACAATAATGATAATAATAACAATAATAAGTGATTTTCAATCCGGTCAAAGGTTCAATATGTTAACGAATGTTCTCACATCTTTTAAAATCATTTTTAAAGTCTTTCATATATTTGTACTTCGGGAAAATTGACATTTTTCATTACTAACTGAGACTTCTTAAAAGATGAATATTTTTTCATATATGTTGGAGTTTTACTGCTCTTAAATTCATCATAATTCAGTAAAAGGTTGAATGTGACAGGCACTGCTGTTAAGCAGATTAAGGAGCCATCCACTGTTACCAGCTTTAATTTCGTCTGAGATTTTTTATTGCATTTTCTGATACTTCACTATAATTGGTGCTGGATTTCATTTCCAAATTTAAGAGTTTTTTCCAAACCCCAGATGTGTGCTGGGTAGTCGAAACTCTTATGTTGATTATTATTATTATTATTATTATTATTATTATTATTATTATTATTATTATTATTACATTATTATTATTATTATTACAAGCTAAGCTGTGACCTTAGTTGGAAAGTAAGATGCTATAAGCCTAAGGGCTCCTAAAGTGAAAATGGTCCAGTGAGGAAAGGAAGAGAAATAACCCTCTAGAACCTCTATTTTTATTACAGCTTTGACAAATTTCTTAGTACAGTTTTGGTATGAGGCTGATCTATGTTTATTCTTTACTTATCAAATCAGGACACTCTCTCTCTCTCTCTCTCTCTCTCTCTCTCTCTCTCTCTCTCTCTCTCTCTCTCTCTCTCTCTCTCTCTCGTAAATTTTCATTCCAACCTGCATAAGCACATAGAGGACAACCCATTGTTATTATTATTATTATTATTATTATTATTATTATTATTATTATTATTATTATTGCTAGCTAATCTACGTAACAGAACTCTAACCCAAGACGGTGGAAGACCATGGTACAGAGGCTATGGTACTAACTCGAATAAAAGTGTTATATCGTTTATAGTAGCTTAATTCTGGTGTTATAGTTGGCATATTGAGGCTGGGAATGTATGGTGAAAGGCTGCATTTACGTGTATAAAGAGAAAGCATACCATGTGTATGTTTGTGTATGAATTATATACAGTATGTATGCAAGGTTCAATGTTATACACAGTTTTAACGTTTTGTGAATGTAGGGTTTTTTTTCATCCTGTTTACTGGTGTTGATAGGAATATATATTACTTATTTTTCTATACCTTAAATATGGTAGTATGGTATATACACGTATACATTGTTGAAATTTTTCTTTGCTAACCTATTACGAAGCAAGAATTGTAGCAATAGGATAGAAATCTAGCTAATCCATTCTCTCATTTAGCTTAATTCTGGCTAAAATGTCTGTTATTAGCCATTCCACATTACAATTATAAAATCTTGTTTCATCGAATGAAATGTTTAGGCTATAATGAATTGAAAAACTGAATTTTGTGATTACTAGTGCTTGTGTTTGTGTATTAAATACAGAATTGTTTTTACAAATGCAGTTCTACATGACCTTCGTATAGTTTTTTAGATGTTGGTAGTAAGAAAGGGCCTTAATTTGTACAATGCCTGATGATTAATAGTTTTTTTTATTTATTGACAATATCAGAAGTTCAAACGTGCAGCTAATACAGATCTACAGTACTTCAACGTTGATACTGATCTTCAGATTTTATCTCTTTATTCATTACTTAGCTATCAGTGACACTTGCAATGGCAAAGGAATGGTGTTGAATATATTGATGGGTCTTATCTTTAGCTAAACAAATCAATTACACCCCCTATTTTATCTCCGTCCAATACATGCAAAAACACAAGAAAAATTATGCAATTAGTAATTGTTTTATG
>NW_027169747.1:10000-12500 GCF_036898095.1 Palaemon carinicauda | reverse complement strand
ATTAAGAGGCGAATGGTTTTAACAACACACACACACAAAAGCATTAATTATAGCTATTCCTTATGGTAGTTTTCGTATCTGGACAATTAAGCCTTGCAAGAATGTAGACTAACTATACTTGGCAAGTGAAACTAATTTAGAATTTGTATTTTATATTATCTAGATTTTATCATTATTACAGAGGGGGAATTCTTTATAACGTTTTCATTAGTTTTTATGAGTGTACGATGTTAGGTGTTAGGGGTTATAATCGACTCTATATGTTAATGTAACTTCGCTGAGTGTAGTGTTTGCATTGTGTAGATGTCTGCTTCGTCCTTTTGTCCTTTAGTTTTCTACTTGACTTTCCCTCGAGATTTCCTATTTCTGTCTTGCTGTCCTGTGTGTTAACCTTCACTTCATGGTGCAGGTACTAGGTCCAGCTTCCCCCTCATCCTCCCAGATGGAACATATGGCTAGTACATTGGTAATGTGTTCGCCTAGCATTTCCATGACAGCAGATCGATCCCATCCTGGGGGCGTGAGTTTAAGGACCTGGGGGAAGCCACTTCTGTTGTTGGGCACCACAGTTGGGGGTTGGGCACCACAGGGCTTGCTAGATTGACGTTCTGGTGAGCATCTATTTTGATGAAACGAACTGAAACCAGACACCTTTAACCTTTAATAAAGGGAGTTGCCTTTTTGTGATGAACAGGGATATTTATTTTTTAATATGTGCTCATTCTTAGAAATATCATAAATCAATTGATGTGCATTACCCTATTTCTTAAAAAATCTGAATAGTTGGTATTTCGAAGGGTTGAACTAACTACACTTGAGTTTAGGTTAATATTAATGTGGTGGGAGTAATTATTATTTTCTCTCTCTCTCTCTCACTCTCTCACTCTCTCTATGAATCATTCTTAAAAAGCAAAGTTTTTAAGTAGAACTCTCTCACTCTCTCTCTTTCTATGAATCATTCTTAAAAAGCAAAGTTTTAAGTAGAGACAGTTTGTATTGAATATACAATGCTTTTGCTATTCCTTCATAAACAGCGAGTTTTATATGTTGTTAGAGAAAACGTTCATTATTGCAAAGATACTGTACATTATATATTCATTCACTTCACATTTGGTCTCTTATCTCTTCGTTTTTATTTATATATATATATATATATATATATATATGATATATATATATATTTATATATGATATATATATATATGATATATATATATATATATATATATCTATATATATATATATATATATATATATATATATATATATATATATATCTATATATATATAATTATTTATACAGACATTTATATGTATATATATAATTTATATATTTATATATTATATATATGTACGTGAATATATATATATATATATATATATATATACATATATATATATGTATATATATATAATATATATATATATGTATATATATGTATTATATTATTTATATATACTGTGTGTGTATATATATATATATATATATATTATATATATATATATATATATATATATATAGTTGGTTTCATTTTGTAAGGTTGAATTACTTTTAATACATTATTGTATGAGTATCTTTTCTTGTAAAAGATGATTTGGGAGTCTTATTTATAAATATTAAAGGACAGTTTCGTGGTCTATGTGTGTGCATATGATTTTTTATTGGGAAGGAAAGGTTTGGTCACGGAGTAACCTTGATTATAAGCTGGTTTAATGTAATTTATTGAAAATACTGAGTTTTTTTTTTCAACTGATTTGAAGGAGTTAATGTCAATCTGTTTGTTTATAACTTTATAATCTTTGCAAAGGCCAAACTCAAGAAACTTAAAGGTAAAAGTCGAAAAAAACTGCCACACGCATGAATGGGCTGCTCTCTCTGCTCTCCTCTCTCTCTCTCTCTCTCTCTCTCTCTCTCTCTCTCTCTCTCTCTCTCTCTCTCTCTCTCTCTCTCTCTCTCAGGTGATATTTATTACTTTAATTTGGATGCCTCTGTGGGTTCTGACAGACGTTTCTTGAACGAGTTCCGGTTTCCTTGTACACACAATTGTTTTTGTCAAATTTAGGTCTTCATAATTTTTTTTTTTTTTTTTTTTTTTTTTAGACTCTCATATCGAGGTCTTTAGCAAGATATGATATACAGGGTGCCCCTCTTTTCTTATTCTAGTGTAGGCTATAGTTTAACTTATATTTGTAGATCATTTCTAAGCCTTGCGAGATGTCCTTCATAATATTAGCCTAAATTTACGGTTGTGTGACATATTTTGTTCTATATCGGGTAACTAAATCATGTACAATTTTATTATATTTTGGTGTAGTAGGATTGAGTTTTGTTCTGCCCATTTTTTGTTGAATGTCAAATTCACCATCATCTCATCTTACGCCTATTGACAAAGGTCCTCGGTTAGATTTCACCAGTCGTCTCTATCTTGAGCTTTCAATTCAATACCTCTCTATTCATCATCTCCCACTTCATGCTTCATAGTTCTCAGCCATGTAGGCC
>NW_027169747.1:0-2500 GCF_036898095.1 Palaemon carinicauda | reverse complement strand
ATTGTCACTTACTTTTATGGTATTTTTTCAATAAGTACTAAAGGGGAAGTAAATAATCATTATTCTAATGTACTTGTACAGTGTACAGTATGTCCGTCCTTTTAGTCTGTTCCTGTACTCTTACAGTGTACAGTGCACTGATAAAAAACAGTAATTTTTAATCGGAAATCCACCATTAAAACATACTGTTTTTAGCGGTTAAATACAAGCGACAGTAATTTTACCTTAACTTCGTTATCAATGATAGGGTTAGTGACCGTAATATCCCCTTTACGTCAATATATCCAGTTTTAAAATGGTAAAAATTATGTAATAAAAGTTGCCCGACAATTACCGTATTTTTAATGCAAATTTTTAAGTGCATGTCGGACCTACTGGCAATTTATGAACAACGGTTGCTTTCATCATCTTCGTATGGGTTACCATGTTGTCATTCTTCCGGTTTCCTGGGAAATTTCATTCAGTGATGTAGCTTGTGTGTGTCTCGTATCTCCATTGTTACTGTTAGTATATCATTAGTGTTTCTCTCTCTCTCTCTCTCTCTCTCTCTCTCTCTCTCTCTCTCTCTCTCTCTTCTCTCCTCTCTCTCTATGAGTGTATTTACGGTCCTGCAACCTACTAATAGTATTGATAAATGTTGTAATGTGTCGTTTCCTATAGATAATTACTACGGTCATTTGTTTTAGATTAGTGTTGGTTGGTTTGTATTCATTCATTTGGAGCATATAGCTCGAAGCTGGGTCCATTTAGGCCATTCAGTCTCCAGGTACGACCGTGGGGGGAAAACCCCACAGTTACACTGTTAGATGCTGCAGAACCTGGCGTAGTGCCTAAAGTGTACCGTGTGAAGTGGACTGAATAGTTCGTTGTTTCCATGTCATTTTCATGCAAGGTTTTTTCCTATTGTTTTTTTTTTTCCTATTTCAAATAGACGAATTTCTTGTACAGTTTACTATTATATCTGGTGTAATTACTTTGTTCTGTTATGTTTGATAAATTATTATTATTATTATTATTATTATTATTATTATTGCTGGACATATTAGGACATAGTTTTGGGTATTGACTTACCTCTGTACCATGTTCTTCCACAGTCATGGGTTAGTTCTCTTGCTTGAGGGTACACTCGGGAACACTTCTATCTTATTTCTTTTCCTCCTGTTTTGATAAAGTTTTTATAGTTTATATAGGAGATATTTATTTTAATGATACTGTTCTTAAAATATTTGATTTTTTCCTTGTTTCCTTAACTCACTAGGCTATATTCCCTGTTGGGGCCCCATGGGGCTTATAGCCTCCTGCTTTTTCAACATGGGTTGTAGCTTAACAATAAATAATAACCTCATTAAGCGAGACTTTGTTATACTGACGTAAAGCATCGGAATATCCTGTACAGGGCATATGTATTGGTATTTGACGTTTGTCCTTATTTAGGTGCATTAGATTCTTTTTGTAAGGTATGTTGTGCTATTTTTTTTTGGTTACGGTTCGATACAGTTTTCCTCTCCTCTCTCTCTCTCTCTCTCTCTCTCTCTCTCTCTCTCTCTCTCCTCTCCTCTCTCTCTCTCTCTCTCTCTCTCTCTCTCGTGTTTGTCTTGTCATTCACAACCTCGATTATGCATTAGGTTTGATCTGCCACTTGAGTCTCTTCAATATGCGTTGCTTCTAACTAATCTTCTGAAATGTCTCAATGTCAACGCTTGTAATTATGGGACTGTTGTTAGCTCTAGGTGAAAGCGTTAATATCAGGGCACGCTTGCTTTCAAAGGCTTTCGGTATCTGTACTTCAATGCAAGTAATTTTTAAGGGTTTTATTTTCTTAAACATTCCCAATGGAAGGTCGATCAAGTTCCTCTTCAGTATTCCTTCACATACTTCGATGGGTGACGCCACACAGTATGTCCCAGCCCTTACGTTCTGTCCATCAAATTTCACACATCCCTCTATCCAAGTTACTTAAAATACTCTTCATTGTAATGCTGCTGTACTTTTGGTTCGTTTCTGTACTTTTGGTTCGTTTTTTGTACTTTTGGTTATCTGCTGTACTTTTGGTTATCTGCTGTACTTTTGGTTATCTGCTGTACTTTAGGTTAGTTGCTGTACTTTTGGGTTCGTTTCTGTACTTTTGGTTTGTTTCTGTAATTTTGGTTAGTTGCTGTACTTTTGGGTTCGTTTCTGTACTTTTGGTTTGTTTTCTGTAATTTTGGTTAGTTGCTGTACTTTTGGTTAGTTGCTGTAACTTTTGGGTTCGTTTCTGTACTTTTGGTTTGTTTCTGTAATTTTGGTTAGTTGCTGTACTTTTGGTTAGTTTCTGTACTTTTGGGTTCGTTTCTGTACTTTTGGTTTGTTTCTGTACTTTGGTTAGTTGCTGTACTTTTGGGTTCGTTTCTGTACTTTTGGGTTCGTTTCTGTACTTTTAAGTTAGTTGCTGTACTTTAGGTTAGTTGCTGTACTTTAGGTTAGTTGCTGTACTTTTTGGTTATCTGCTGTACTTTTGGTT
>NW_027169746.1:17500-30000 GCF_036898095.1 Palaemon carinicauda | reverse complement strand
GTTACTTATCTACTTACTTCATTGGTTACTTATCTACTTACTTCATTGGTTACATACATACTTACTTAATTGGTTACTTATCTACTTACCTAATTACTTACAATGGTACTTGCGGAAAGTTTATGTGGTCTCATGCCACACTGAAAGCTTGGACGCAAAGTAGGATTCACTAGATTTTATGTCACGTACAAAAGTTAAAAGTTTCAATCTCAAATATTTGAAGAATTATATCCTTTAGTCAATATCAGTTATCAAATTTACCTTAACATAACTCAGAGAAAACAAGAAAATAATTAATTTTCCTTAAAAACTTAAATCATTATTAGTGGTCATGTTGGATATTATCCATTGAAAAATTTACTGATCATAATCAGTTTCATATTTGATAATAATCATGTATTTTTCTCTTTTGCAGATGGTGTGATTTAGAAGAACAGGTAAGAGGATATCACCAAGACTTTTAAAAAGCTAGGAAATTTGTTAATAAATAACCCAGTCATTAATGATGGTCCCCCAGGAGACACGAAGTCGATTTAAGAACAAGTTTGCATCTCATTTATTATAAAATCTTGTATTCTGTGAATCTAAACATCCTTGTGTGTCTCCTGGCTGGTGACGTCTGCATGTGGAAACCTGGCGGTGTTACATATTAAAGGATTTCGGTTCCTTTAATGTAACACAAGCATGTGGCATCAGGACTGACTGGTTGGTTGCGTAGATTTCAATACTTCTCTTGTAACGTAAGAATTTTTAGATTCAGTTATAATAGGTCTTTGTATTTTAGATATTCAATTGTTAATACTGGTTAGTACAGTGGTAACGTATTCAAATATAGCATTCACATGGCGACAGATGGATCCCAGACCGGGACTAATAAATTTAAGATGTTTACTGGAGAGGCCACTGCTGTGGTTGAGCACCACACTTGTGGGGCTGGACTTGTCCGGCTGACGTTCTGGTGAGTATCTATTCAGATGGAACTTAAACCACAAACCTTTAACCTTTTTAATAGTCTGTCATTGAAATAAGTCAATATTTCCTTGCCAAAACACAAGAAATTAGAAATACGGAGTATAGTGGAGTCTCTGATTGGCTAAAGTCAATCTTCGACTAAGGGCCCCACTTTTAGGGAATTTGTCACAAATCTGTGATTTTTGCTGTTCAGGACATAAATCTTGGGTACATGATCAATATCTGTCTTGGTTTTTTGGGGGGAGGGAAAATGTATTTTTAGCACTCATATATCCTTATGTCAATCAGAATTTAGCAATCATTTTCTCTATATATTCAACAACTGAAATTTGGTTTCGATATGTAAGGTTAGTTTATAGTAATATTTAATGACAACCATTAAAATTTGGCTTCAATATGTAAAATTAGCTTGATAATTTTAATGAACATTTGAAATTTGGCTTCAATATGTAAAATTAGCTTGATAATTTTGATAAACAATTGAAATTTGGCTTCAGTATGTAAGGTTAGTTCATAATAATACCTAGTTACTATGACACTCAATATTGTTATAGGTTTACGAATACATCTTAATAGGACACATTGAAAAGAGACAAATAGGCTCTGAATATTTTGTTAATGTTTGTGGTATCATAAAGAAATTTATGAAAAGTCAATACATTTTATATTAAAGTTATAGAAGATGTAAGTGTGTCAAATGATTTATTTCTGATAGAATTGTTAAATCTTATTTAGGGGAATTCTAAGGGCTAGTCGAGAGATGTAGTTTTCGTCAGTAAAAAATTCATTCCATAGACTTGGGAAAAGAAGGTCCAGGTTTTTAAACAATCGCTTTTAACTAGGGTGTGATTGACCTATGCGGTGACGTCCCTGACTGGTTTTCCCCGGACTGGGGTTCGAGTCCCGCTCAAACTAGTTAAAGCCAGCTTACACGAGGATAGTTTACTGGCGCTAATAACTAATAGCCAATAAACTATCCAGGATAGGAAGCCTTTGCTTTGCTGAGTAAACTATCCCCGAGTAAACGGGCCTTTAGTCCCTTTGGTCGTTGCAACCAAACCATCCTCATGAGCTACCGATTGGGGGTTTGGGGGAGCCTATAGGTCTACCTGCTGAGTCATCAGCAGCCATTGCCTGGCCTTCCTTGGTCCTAGCTTGGGTGGAGAGGGCGCTTGGGCGATGATCTTATGTAGGGTATTTTCCTGCTTGATAGGGCAATGTCACTGTCCCTTGCCTCTGCCATTCATGAGTGACCTTTAAACCTTTTGTAAACAATGGAGGGAATGGGGGTCAAAGCATATACTTTTCAGGTTGATTTTTTTTTACGCTTTCGCGAATTTTTATGACTGAATTCTTAGAAATTTGAATAAGCAGCGATTCTCTTACAAAAGACTTAAATTGGCGAAGAATTTTTATTTTTATTTTGACGTTTGACAAAATCGTTTTTTTTTAACGCATGATAAGTTCCAAATCTGAGATTGCTCGACAGTCATTTTCTGTTTTTGAGAGCATTGCAGTCGTAGTTTTTAATCGTAGTTGTTGGTAAAGAAAGAAACGGAGACATTAGCCTACTAGTGCCTGGTTCTAGGCCTATATTCCTTTTTAAAGCCATTCATGAAATTAGAACGCCGTATTTTCGTAGAATCTAATCAATATTTTACTGGAAAATTATAGTAGGCTACTGGGTTCAAGTTACATATTCTGATTTGATTTGAAGAAAAAATGAGAATTTTCTCACATTCTGAAGATTGTGAAAACTGTTTGTGGCGATGAAATGTCGTATAAGACGGTTTAATTACCTCCGCCAACGAAGTTGGAAGGAGGTTATGTTTTCTCTCCTGTTGGTGTTTTTTTTTTTTTTTTTTTGTGAACAGCTTCCTTGCCACAAATTCAATCATAGACTTATGAAACTTGCAGGGATTAACTGCTATGTAAAAACCTGTAAATGAGTCAATTTTGGAAGGTCAAGGTCAAAGGTCAAAGCCACAGTCAAGCAAAATGTCCAATTCACGTAATCAGCCATAAGTTTGGACATCATCATCACAGAGACTTCAGACTTGTTTCATATTTGAGTGTATGAAAATCCACGCCAATTAATACATGTCAAGGTCAAAGGTCAAAGGTCAAGGTCGAGCAAAAGGTCGAGAAATAAGCTGCCTCGGCAGAGGTCTGCGATCTACTGAGTACCCCTCTAGTTTTGGTCTATTTTGCCCTTCAAAAGCGTAAAAAGGAACTGTGAATTTGATGTGATTGGCGTATGAGTTATTTTGACGTAGAGTATACATACATACATACATACATACATACATGCATACATACATACAAAATAATTCTTTTGTTGATATGCGAATACAGTCAGTGAGTTCTTCAACATACACATATAAAATAAATACTTCAAAATACTTCAATATTTTATGAATAGACCAAATTAAACCTTTTCACTCACATTTTTTTTTGAAGTTTTTACAGTTTATATATGAAAGATCTTTAATGTTATTATTGTTATTCAAATGTTTTATTTTAATTATCTATCACTTCTCTTGTAGTTTATTTCCTCGTTTTCCTTCCTCACTGGACTATTTTTCCCTATTGGAGCCCTTGGGCTTATAGCATCCTGCTTTTCTTACTAGGGTTGTAGCTTGGCTAATAATAATAATAATAACAATAATAATAACTAGGAGGCTCTTAGTAGAGCGCAGACCTCCGCCATGGCAGCTCATCTCTCGACCTTTTACTCGACTTTGACCTTGACCTTTGACTTAGGAGTATCAAAATTGAATCACTTCCAGGTCATAACAATTAATCCCTGAAAGTTTCATTACTCTATGAGTAAAATTGTAACCCGGAAGTTGTTCACAAACAAACAGACAAACAGGGGCGAAAACATAACCTCCTCCCTACTTCGTTGGCGGAGGTAATAATACGAGTACATAGAAATGACTAATTCACTTTACTCGCTTGAAGGGCGGTTTACCTGGTCCTATCCCAAAGGGAAATCCTGTGTTTTATAGAACCTACATCAGTTTATCGTATACATAAGTAATTAGCGTATAATGTACACACAGTCTCTAGTAAGTAGGATATGCACAATTATTTGTTTTAAATATTGGTTCCATAATCTTACTAAGTGGTATCCCTAGGTTAATTCAGCATTCGTAAGTCTTTGCATTTTTTTTGTTCAATGGATAAATTCAAAATGATTTCCCTAGGGGTTACAACCTAGTTTAGGCTGCTGTCATTATCAGCCACGCCCACCAGTTACTCCCAAAACTCATGCTCTCTCTCTCTCTCTCTCTCTCTCTCTCTCTCTCTCTCTCTCTCTCTCTAAATGTAGACTACAACAATCTCTTCACGCTTAGCACAAATCAGTCCTGAAGTAACGGATTCAAACTAGAATTGAAAAGATACATCTCCGCTCAATATGACTATTTCTTTCCTTATAAAATAACAACTACATGGAGTAGACTTCCAGTGGATGTAGTAAATAGTAACACGGTTAACGAGTTCAAGAATAAGTTAGACATAATTATAAAAACACCCTTAAACGTTTAAACTAAACCGTTCCACCCAAAAAAGCCAATGGAGTCTCCGCGGATGGACTGAAAATTCTCTCTCTCTCTCTCTCTCTCTCTCTCTCTCTCTCTCTCTCTCTCTCTCTCTCTCTCTCTCTCTCTCTCTCTTATTTCAGTTATTTAAATATCTTGATAGTAAACTTGTTACTTTCATAGGTAGGTCTCCCGCTGAAGCTGTGCTTAGGTCAGAACTGTTTGATTTTGGTGTCCTTTCAACGTTGTCAATAACAACTTTGCAATATTCTTAGCCCAGAGTAAAGCTATAACGCAACCAGAGGGGCACTCGGTAGAGCGCAGACCTCCGCTGCAGCAGCTTATTTCTCGACATTTTGCTCGACCTTGACCTTAGCCTTTGATTTTAACACCATTCATTGGCATGAATTTTCATACACTCAATTATGAACCAAGTTTGAAGTCTCTGTGACAACGATGTCCAAAACTATGGCTGATTACGTGAATTGGACATTTTGCTTGACTGTGACCTTCGAGCTTGACCTACCAAAATTTAATCATTTCCAGCTTTTTACATAACAATTAATCCCTGCAACTTTCATTACTCTATGATTAAAATAGTGGCCAGGAAGCTGTTCAACAAACACACACTCAAAACAACAAATAGGTGGTAAAATATAACCTCCTTCCAACTTCGTTGGCGGAGTTAATAAAATGAAATATTCTATTTCAGCAGCTTGGAGTTCCAGAGTCTGTAAAATTTAAAGATTTCATATAAAGTCAATGCCTTATTTTTACTAGGGCACTTCAGTCCTTCGACAAAGTCTACCCAGTGCAGGTTCTCACTTGGTCCTTCCGATCTTTGCGTAGAAGATATCCTTTTTACTTCTGACAACGAAGTTGCGAGGAGGTTATGCTTTCGCCCCTATTTGTCAGTTTGTCTGTTTGTGGACAACTTCCTGGCCACAGTTTTTAGTAGTAAAACTTTCAGGGATTAATTGTTATGCTGAGACGTGGATGTGATTCAATTTTGAAAGTCCTGGGTCAAAGTTTAAGGTCGAGCTAAAGGTCGACAGACATAAGCTGCCTTGGCGGAGGTCTGCACTGTCATTGTTTTTCTAGTTTAATTCGGTTTCGATAGGTACCTCTCTCTCTCTCTCTCTCTCTCTCCTCTCTCTCTCTCTCTCTCTCTCTCTCTCTCTCTCTCTCATATTATTTGAAGGTATTAATCATAAAATCATTTGAAACATTATCACGTAGATTATATTCCCAGAAACAGATTATTTATAGGTTTAGACTAAGTCGTCCTTATGTCAGCTCATGCAATTAAACAAGTGTTTGGTGGAATAAGGGACTCTATACTAACAAGACATCGAAATTCAGTGTAAATGTGAAGCAGGAAAGTGCTGTGAAAAAAGACATAAATCAAAACAAGGTTTTTTCTTAACTTATTTTTCTTAGAAAATATTCTTGGGAAAACTGAAAATTGAAATGATTTGTTTTATATTAAACTACAATATCTTTACTTCATAATGAATTATCGGACAGGTATAAACACCTCATTAGTTAATCAATGACTAAACTTTTACTGCCAGTGGGGGGGGGTTGTGTCCTTGTCTTTTTTCAACCTATATCTATCTAGTTACAGTTTATCTCTATCTATCTATCGATCTATCTATCGATCTATCTATCGATCTATCTATCCAGGTGCCATGCCCTCGACGTGGGCTGTCAATTGCCTCCACCTGGTCCTCTCTCTCAAGCTCTGTATAAATTGTCCAGCTGTTACATTCTCATTTACATCCTTCAGTAAGCTGTACAGAAACTGTTTCCTTTGCCGGCCTCTTGCTTTTCTCCTCTCTATCTTTCCCGTAAGGCACAAAAGTTCGATCTTTTCTCCTCTTATTACGTCCCAGAAATTCTATCTGCCTCTTCTTTATCCCATTTAGAAGTGATCTCTCCTGATTCACTCTTCTCAATGCCTTCTCATTTGTTACTCTCTCTCTCTCTCTCTCTCTCTCTCTCTCTCTCTCTCTCTCTCTCTCTCTCTCTCTCTCTCTCTCTCTCTCTCTCTCTCTCTCTCAACATTTTTCTGTACAACCATAATTCAGCTGCATTTTATTTTCATTTCTCGACCTGTCGAACAAAAGGGTTTTGTGACGAGCCAACAGTAGGTTGTGACTCAAAGGTGGGATGAAAGAAACTGAGTGAGTTTATTGCAGAAAATCAAGTTTATATATACATCAATTGCAGGCAAAAAGGACATAACATATAACAGGCTGTTTCCGGTTCAACCAACAACGGTTTCGTTTAATATAAAAGTAAAAAGTTGAATTCTTTTAGCATGGATTAATTTCTTTACTAATGCCTCATGTGAACATTTCCGGAGACAATATCATTTTGATGAAATAATAGTGGTTATTAAAATTATCCATGTGGCTGCACAAGGCTTCAATATTGTCTTTCAATATTTTGTGAACTAAGCAACTTGGATCGAAGGCATAACTTTAACATTGTGTGTACTTTAATTCGTCCTTAAACTACTATAATTTTTCGTCAATTTTGTGGTCGAGGTAAATAGTAACGTTTGTAAGAATGTTTCCAATACTATGTAAAGATATTTTCTATGAAAAGAAATTTGTTGTTTATATGGATCTTCAGCTAGAGGGGCATTCAGTAGAGCGCAGACCTCCACTGCAGCAGCTTATTTCTCAACCTTTTGCTTGACCTTGACCTTTGACCTTAACATGTATTAATTGGCATGGATTTTTATACACTCAAATATGAACCAGTTTTGGTGCCTCTGTGACAACGATATCCAAACTTGTGGCTGATTACGTGAATTGAACATTTTGCTTGACCTTGATCTTTGACCTTGACCTACCAAAATCTAATCGTTCCCAGCTTTTTACATGAGTTAATCCATGCAATTTTCATTACTCTACAATTAAAATTGTGGCCAGGAAGCTGTTCACAAACAAACACGCACAAAAGCAGGGCATAAAACATAACATCCTTTCAACTTCGTTGGCGAAGGTAATCCTCAACAACATGAATAATTTGGACTTTATTAAGGGTGGTCGTAAAGGAACAGTGCTGCTGTTGAGTTTTAGCCCTGAAAGTCTTAGTTTAGATGTTATAGCAATTAAAATTTTAATCTAACTTGAACAAATGAATTTAATATTCATGTTTGATAATGTAACATCCTTGCTTGGTGATTGCCAGACTGGAGTTCGAGTCCCATTCAAACTTTCTAATTCCTTTTGGTCGCTGCAACCTCACCATCCATGTGAGCTAAGGAAGGGGGGGGGGTTTAGGGGAGCCTATAGGTCTATCTCTGAGTCATCAGCAGCCATTGCTTGGCCCTCCCTGGTCCCAGCTTGGATGAAGAGAGGGGGCTTGGGCGCTGATCATATGTGTATATGGTCAGTCTCTAGTGCATTGTCCTTGCCTCTGCCATTTATGAGTGGTCTTTAAGCCTTTAAACTGCTCGTACCTAAGCACTGGTCCCACATCATCTGTAGAATGTCGTCAGTGACCCCATACAATAGTGTTAATCTTTATTTGAAATTACTCTTCAGGAACCAAATTCTAAAATACCTGTCCAAGTTAAATCATGATTGTGTTTCCAGGTGACGTAGGTGATCTGAGATGTGTTTTTCATATTGCACTAATCGTGGCTTTTTATAAAACAGCCATGGAGTGTCTTGTTACCTCAGCCAAGGTGGGTATAAGATCGAGTCGGTTTTATTTATTTGTTTGTCTGTGCTTAGGATTACGTCAAAGCTACTCGACGGATTTTGACAAAATTTTCACCACAATTAGATCTTAGGTCATAGACGGCCACATTCAATTTTGGAAATGATTAGGATCTGGATCTGGATTCTAGATCTGGACTTCCATTTTCACCATTTTGAAGATAACATCAAAACAAATTCTGGGATTTTGATGATATTTTCACCACAGATAGATCTTAGGTCATGGACGACTCCCTTAACCTTTAGCGGAGGGTCAGAAATCTGAGTTTGCTTTTGTTTATAATGATGTATTTTTGGGCTCAGAGTCTGGTTAAAAGTCTAGCACGTACTGGCGACTGTAAATGGCCTCTCGTATAGTTTACTCTCACTTTCAAGGGCTGCTTTCCTGGGCCTATACTGCAGGAGAACCTTACTCTCTATGGGACCTTTTCATAATTTATTTTATCGTATATATTCCAAGACATTCAGCTTTTCACACCGGATATTGCTCGTTGATTGTCCATATTATCAAAGCATTTTGGAAATAGTCTTTAGTTTCCTATTGAGAGCCTTAATATCTTCGGTCTTTCGAATGTCTAGTGGGAGCTTATTGTATGGTCTTGGGACCGCATATTTGAAAGCTCTAGAGTCTAGAACCTAGCACCGTTGACGTGTAATTTGATTCCAATAATTTGAAACGATCTGTAACTATGCTCGTGTCAAACGTTGTCTGCAAAATATGTAGCAATTCTCTTTAGATATTTTGGACGTCCGATTCTGATAACTTAATGGGTTTTTGTGCATAATTGTTAAACATAATTCTTGCTTTAATAGGCAGCCAGCGTAAATCAGTTAGCATAGGAGTGATCAATTTAAGGACGATATTTATACAAATACGTTCAACAGTTTTTCTGAACTTTATCTTTGTCTTATTACCTCCGCCAACGATGATGGGAGTAGGTTATGTTTTTGCCCCTGTTTGTCCTTTTGTTTGTTCTAGCCACAATTTTACTCAGAGAAGTGAAACTTTCAGGGATTAATTGATATGTTGAGACATGGAGGGGATTAAACTTTGAGAGTCTTGAGTCAAAGGTGAAGGTCGACCGAAAACATACTCCTACGATCTAAATTGGTTCTGGGAAAGTCAAACTGGTTTCCAGAAATAAGCTGCCGTGGTGGAGGTCTGCACAAACAGTGCTTTTCTAGTTTATAATGGGTTTGAAAAGGATAATGAATCCTTACCCCCTCCCCAACCCCAACACCCCCATCCGGGTGGGTAACTTAGTCTCAGAGTTAGAAGTTCGCTATTTGTTAACCAACACTCCCAGTGGAAAAAAATCGTTTTGGCTTCGTAAGTGAATCTTATTATTCTATTTCAGTGGGATTGACGCCTTCCAGTTTTCCAGGAGGTATTAAAATTTGTCTTTTATCTTGTGTAGTGTATGGAATTATCCATTTTCTAGTTGTAATTTAGCTTCAAACTGTTAAGATTTCCAGTGAGTTTGACGTAATTGAGGCCTTCAAACTATGCTTCACAAGCCTCCTGGCATGTACAGTGGTAATATGTTCGCCTAATATTCGCATGATAGCAGATTGATCCCAGCCTGAGACCGTGAGTTTAAGCTGTTTACTGGGGAGGCCGCTGCTGTGGTAGGGCACCACAGTGGGAAGTTCTAGTGAGCATTTATTCTGATGAAAATTGAACTGTAACCAGACACCTTTAAAGGATCTTTATCTTCAACGTCAAATCCTGGATGAAGACCAGAATGTTTTAAAGGTTTAAAGGTTGCTCATGAATGGCATAGGCAAGGGGCAGTGACACTGCCCTTTCGAGCAGAACAATGCCCTAGAGACTGACAATATATGCATATGATCAGCGCCCAATCTCCCTCTCCACCCAAGCTAGAACCAGCGAGTGCCAGTCGATGGCTGCTGATGACAACTTAGCAGGTAGACCTGTAGGCTCCCCCATCCTTAGCTCACAAGGATGGTGAGGTTGTAGCGACCAAAGGAACTAACAAGTTTGAGTGGAACTCGAACCCCAGTCTGGCAATCATCAGGCAAGGACGTTACTACATAGGCTTACATTCAATTCCAGTGAAGGATTAATAGTTTTATTGCTACGTTGACATAATTGTTGAGGGATAGAACAAATTGTTTATCTAGATGTTTACAAGAAAGCGTCATCAATATTACTCCATTGTCCTTATTCATTTAGTGGGAGAATATTAGTTTATAAAGAGCAACGAGAGATGATAATCTTAGGTGTAGTGTGTTCAGTCCAATCTTATAGCTTGGGTTCTGGTAACATACTTAAATCGTCCCTGCCTAGCGATCTGCTGGACTGGGGTTCGAGAGCAGTCAAGCTTGATAACTTCTAGTAGTGTCTGCAACCTCACCATCCATGCGATCTAAGGATGGGGTATTTGGGGGGGGGGGAGCCTATAGGTCTACCTGCTGAAGAATCACCAGCCATTGCCTGGCCCTCCCTGGTCTTAGTTTGCGCTGATCATTGGTATTAAATTGTCAGTCTCTAAGGCACTGTTACTGTCCCTTGCCTCTGCCATTCATGATTGACCTTTAAACTTTATACTTACCTGCGGGGGTTTCCTCAGCTGCTGTAGGGCACAGAACGGCCTTCCAGGACCCAGTGCCAGGCATTAAGACCAAATCAATGAATCCAGTCTAATCCACTTTTGGTATTTATTTATATTATTGGTTTCATCAAAAGTTCTACCGAGGCATGGAGTTAGATCAATCTATTTGGGGATGATACATAGTTCGACTTTAGCATGAATGACACTGAAATTACAATTGGAAATTAAACTCCCTTCTGACTAGTATAAATGAATAATTTAATGAATGAAGTTTAAACATCATCATCATCATCATCTACGCATATTCATGCAATAGTTCTCAGTTAGAATTCGCCAGCTGTCTTTATCTGGAGCTTTTGAATCAATACTTCACCATTCATCAGCTCCTACTTCATGCTTCATAGTCCTCAGCCATGTAGGCCTGGGTCTTCCAACTCTTCTAGTGCATTGTGGAGCCCAGTCAAAGGTTTGGTGAACTAATATCTCTTGGGAAATGCAAAGAGCATGCCCAAACCATTTCCATCTACCCCTCACCATGATCTCATACACATAAGGCACTCGAGTAATATCTCATAGTTTCATTTCTAATCCTGACATTTAGTCAATTCAAACAAAAATCAAATTAAACTTTATTTATGGTGATGAGGATGAAAAATAGATGAATATTGACGACAATTTAGTCCTGATAATGATTAGAGTTTGTATGAAACAATAGATATATCATCTTAGAAACATTACTTCTTTAAAGGAATATTTAGATGAATGTTCCCATGAGAAAATGTAATTAATCATGTTATTACTGGAAGTGACGAATCCTGCTAAATGTTACTTAGCTCGAAGTACTGTTTGGAAAGTTGCAAAATAAAAGGAGACCAAAATTAGTAAGAGATGGTTTACCCCGTTATAGGATAACCTATGAATCGTGGTATGAACAATATCCAACAGATTTAGTAGATTTGAGAACAAAGCCACCAGAAGAATATTCCGAGTTAAATGGCAGGACAGGATCAGAAATGAAACTATAAAAGATTACTCGAATGCCATATGTGGATGAGATCATGGTGAAGGGTAGATGAAGATGGTTTGAGCATGCTCTTTGCATTCCCTGGGAGAGTTTAGTTCACCAAACTTTCAACTGGGTTCTACAAAACACCAGAAGAGTTGGAAGACCCAGGCCTACATGGCTGAGGACTATGAAGCGTGAAGTAAGAGGCAATGAATGGAGAAGTATTGAATTTAAAGCTCAAGATAGAGACGACTGGCGAAATCTAACCGAGGCTCTTTGTGGCAAGATGTGTGGGGGGAGATGACGATGATTGAGTATAACCCATTACTTGATTGAACTAACTGAATGCCTAGTAAGGTAGCATTTTTCCAATTGACCAGAACTGTATGTGAGAAGTAGAGATTTTCCTATGCGCACATATGCCAACAAATTGTGTCGACACAAGAACCTGAGGATTTTTTTTCAATGTTGTAATTGGCAGAATTTGACAATTAGAACAGGCTACGACATATTTCAGATGCTAAACGAATGTATTGTTTACGATAAACAAATTGCGTGGCTTCCAGAGTGGCTGGTTTGTTTTTAGTTTAAAAGAATTATATTGCTGTTTCATAACCAGTATAATCTTCATGTTGTTGTAGACAATGTCCATAGAATATTGGTT
>NW_027169746.1:7500-12500 GCF_036898095.1 Palaemon carinicauda | reverse complement strand
CTCTCTCTCTCTCTCTCTCTCTCTCTCTCTCTCTCTCTAATATAGGAGCCCTGTCACTCCAGCACAATTTGCATATTTATTTGAATGTCGTGTGATTTATATGTAGATTTGTAAAGCGTGTCATTTCTTATCACAAATTCGAAGGTATTTAGTATCAAGAGGGATTTGATTCAGAAGCAAGATCATTTAGGATTCTTTTGTGCCCGAGATTAATATTGTTAAATGACAGAATGTTTTCTGAAAATAATGATGTCTAAACAACTTGACCTTTGGGCATATTTTCAATTATATTTTCCTTTAGAAATTATAGGTAGTGAAAGACATTCTTCCTAATTGTATTCACTTCATCTTTGTATTGGGGAATTGCTATTTCCTTCTCTGTCTCAGGATTTTTGAATATTTTTTGTTTTTTGGCCCATGTATACTCATATGTAGATAAAATAACATTTTCTATATTAGTGTTTTGTTGAAGAATAAACTTTCATTTCCGTTTAATCGAGTGCTCTTCTCATATCTTCCAGTTTTTATTAATTACAAATCAGTATCAGTATTTTTACGAACTGAATGTATAATTATATAGCCTAAGCATAACCGCTGAAAATACAGTAGAATTTTACGTGAGTCGGCTGGTGCACAAAGGGTATTATTCCAAACGCTTTATGTAATGCCTTGTTGTCTTAGTGTCTTCTTTTATCTCTCTCTCTCTCTCTCTCTCTCTCTCTCTCTCTCTCTCTCTCTCTCTCTCTCTCTCTCTCTCTCTCTCTCTCTCTCTCTCTCCATTTTATATCTCAGTTTTCCCACAAGATTCAAGTTCATGGATGTAATCTTTTTTTATATCTCATATAAGAGGGTTAACGTTCCGTTTATTTTTTTGCCCTTTCATTTTCTGTACCGGTTACATTAGGATGTGTTGCGTCTTGGTGAAGACTTTTCCTTTCATGTGAAGTAATTAGAATATTTGCAAGCTACTTGCTATTGGTAGCGAATTCTGGGAGTGGATGGTCAAGAAATGGTCATAAATTTGATTTGTTTACGTAAAGCTGCTGGAAACTTATTTATTTTATGTCGTATATTCATGAATCTAAATTGTATTTCTATTGTTTACCATCCAAGGAAAATTGGGATTCTAATACCTATTTAAGTTTGATTAAATGTATAATAAAAAAAAGCTTTTATTGTATGTTTGCACCCAGTCTTCAAATCAGTATTTATACTTTCTGGTTTGAAAAGTAGTCAAGTATAATTCATGTTTCTTTCAACTTGAGAGCATCAGTGGTTTTTCCTCTCTCACTTGAATTTAATATACAGTACATATTCGAATATAAAATATTATTATAAGACATATTCATATAGACACATTATTTTTCCTGTCCAGGTATTATCATCACGATCTTTTTTACCCAAGCAAAGATCTTAATTTGCCCAAGATGATATAAGTATTCCAAGCTGCTTTCTAAAGATGTTCCCCAAATATACAATTGACCCTAAATATGATGTACACATTATCATCGAGGCAGACAATAACCACATCATTGATGTTCCCATTCAATACAGAGGGATTGAATAGACACACATCAGATATACAGATATTTTTCCCTGTTGGAGCCCCTGGGCTTATAGCATCTTGCTTTTCCAACTAGGGTTGTAGCTTGGATAGTAATAATAATAATAATAATAATAATAATAATAATAGAGGACACTACTGAATCCATTGCATTGATTGCAGTCCATGTCTGTTGCAATAATAGTGTGTAGTTGTATTTAGATATTCTCCTTAGGAAGTCCAAGTTCGAAGAGATGAATGTGTTATAGATAGCAAGTATTTTTGTAAAATAGATACTCTCTTTCTCCACACACACACACACACACACACATACATATATATATATATATATATATATATATATATATATATATATATATATATATATATATGTGTGTGTGTGTGTGTGTGTGTGTATTTTCATCTGATCGCCTATAGCAAACCTACCTAGTATGGGTGGGCCTGATTACCACAGCTTTGCTGATCATGTCGATACACAAAACATTCCAATACGTAAAGTTATCCCTGGTCAGAAAAGCATATATATATATATATATATATATATATATATATATATATATATATATATATATATATATTTGAGAGTAAAACGTATTATCTAAAACCCATTATTTCAAACTTCTGATACATTTTATGAATCTTAAACAGTGAGATCATGTAACTGTTAAATTACATAATGAACTGTCTGCCTTAACCTATAATAGTGATGATGATAATATTAAACAATATATTAACCCTTATATTAACCCTTATATTAACACACCATCCCAGACAAAGATATCAAAACCTATGGTACATTTCAAGATTATTCATAGAAACAAGATGATGATGTTTACAGATATAGATTTTTGCTAAACTATTGATATTGATATATCTTTTGTCTTACGAATATCTCTGGTATTTCATAGTACATCTAGGTTTTTTACGTAATGAAGGAGAATTACTATGGGTTTCACAGACAGTGCAAGTGCGATTTTTTGCAATTATTCTGTAACGAACAGTCGTATCAATACGAGATGTTGCTATAGGGTATTACACCCAGTGAGGAAATTTATAGGAGTATCATGAATCATTTATTGTAAATAATAAAGACTTTTGTACCTATACCAAGAGGCAAAACTCATTAGCCAAGCAAGAAAACGAACACCAGGCTGGAAGAGCTCCGCCTGCCTACAACCCCCTTCACCTCCAACCCCCATTTTCTTCCTCCCCTCTCCTTTCTTCCCTCACCTGCCCTACGTCTTTCCTTCTCTCTTTCTCTCTCTCTGGATGTTGCTTTGATTTAAACATTTTTTTACGATTTTGTTTTGCTATCAATCTAATAATAATTAACATAACCAATACCATAGAGAGAGAGAGAGAGAGAGAGAGAGAGAGAGAGAGAGAGAGAGGAGAGAGAGAGAGAGAGAGAGAGAGTGAGATGAGCAAACCAGTGAATAAAGCAGTCAGTCATCTGATAGGTAACAACCGATTGAATTGTTCCATATCTACAACAATAAATATTATAATTAGATAAGATAGATAGATAGATAGAGTGGTTGATATAAAAAAAAATCATACAAAATAAGTTGCAACTTAAGCTACCTTCTCAGAAAGAGAGCATGAAGAGAAGGGAAAGAACGGAGAGGGATGGATGGCGTGGAGGTGGAGAGAGATAGCTTGAAGCAGGGGGAGAGCAGGTGAGGGATGAAAGGAGAGGGAGGGAGGGGGTGGAGGTAGAGGTTCTGTATATTATTGTTCGGTTTTGTGACTGGATGATTGAGATTTTGCCCTTTGGCATAGGGGCAAGTGTCTTTATAATTAATAATTAATGATTCATTATACCCCTATAAATTTCCTCACTGGGTGTAATACCCTATAGCAACATCTCGTATTGATACGACTGTTCGTTACAGAATAATTGCAAAAAATCGCACTTGCACTGTCTGTGAAACCCATAGTAGTGTAGTGCTTAAGGTTATTATTATTATTATTATTATTATTATTATTATTATTATTATTATTATTATTGTTATTATTATAAAAATAAAGCTACAATCTTCAATGTTTTTATTATTTTCTTATTAGGTAAATTGACGAAGCCTCCTGCGAGACACTGATGAAGAATTCAGAAATAAATTAAATTCGAGTTACTTTCTAATTCTAATTAAGATTTTGAGCTATTTGTCCATTCCGTTGCCTGTGTACAATTTTGGGAAATCCTTGAAGATGTTACCAACCGAAACTTGAAATAGTTTGTACGACTCTGACGAAAATAGTTCGAATTTGTAGGAATTCTTGTACACTGAGTACCATTTTAGATATTATTTACTTATTGTATAGATATTTATTGATGTAATAAATATGTTTCAACTTTAAATATATAAAATAATGCGTTAAGACAAAGTTTAATCCACTAATTAAACTTATGAAATCATTCTTTTCCTATTTCGTCTGCTCAAAACTTACGATGACGTCATCCCAACACCTTATTTTAGTGTCCTTGCAGCAGTCAGGAGTACCAACCTATGAAACCTCAAAAGACGATTGATCACAGAAAATATGATTTATTGAGCTCATTTATCAACACCAATTATTAGAATTCATATAAAGAATATAATTTAGGATTCGTGATACATTATCATACAAGCCATTTATATCTTCTTATTTTTATATTGCATCGTATTCTGTTGGTAATCAGGGTCTTCATTTCGCTTATGATGGGCCAATGCATTATTAGTTTAGGGGAAAAATAAAGTCAGCCTCACTTAAAATGTCGTTAGTTCAATCATATTAGCCTTAATATAAGTATTCAGCAGAACAGTTTAGGAAATTAATTCTAAATGCAAATACTGAAATTTATTTGAAACTATAACTTCCGAGAAAATTGCAAATATGACCATTTTCTAACACCCTTCCTCCCCTGCAGTTAACCAGAGCAACCAAGCTTCTCTCAGAGGCCAATAGATGGAGTTGGAAACTTGTTTATAGTTAAAATTATCGGGAATTTTGTTAGGAGGAATACTAAAAAGTGACCACGTGGCCAACTAGATATATGAATGCAATATATCATATGACAAATATCTACTCTAATCTGAATGCAAAATTACCCATCAAAGATTACCTTTAGTATAAAGGAATTATTTTAGTATTTGGTAATGGTAAGTTAAGATATGCAATGAGATTATTGTTATTATGTTGAACAACAATGAATCTTATCATTATCAGGTATTTTTATAATTATAAGAATGAGACCAGGAGTTTCTCATCCTATTATCTTGAATTCAACGAATGAAAATTTCGTAATCTTTGTACTAATGTAAAATATTGTCAGTCAGTTGAGCAATTTTCAAATGTTTATATTTTTCGATCATAATTTATGCATTTCTATATCAAATTGATTTACCCTTTCACGATGAAATATCAGAATTTCAATCTATGATGCTGATTGCATTCT
>NW_027169746.1:0-5000 GCF_036898095.1 Palaemon carinicauda | reverse complement strand
GAAAGAATTGCTTCGATTATATGTCTGTGTAAAGTCAGTGAAACATCGTGAGCCATTTTATGACATCGACAGACTATGAAATGCATTTATAGTTATGATTATCATTCATTAATATAATTATTCATTTAGAGGAAGTTTTGAACAATTAGGCCTATTTATGGCTTTATATCAGTTATTTGAAAATCCCCAAATCTCTGTATTGTTATATTTTATATCCATCGTGAAAATATCTTCTTTGTAGAAACAACTGATCGTTAACCAGTGTTCTCAGACAGGCAATTTTAACTGTTTTTACAACGTCTTTCCTTCGAAAAGACATCATTGTTATCCTGTTAAATTTCTTGGTGCTAAAGAAGGGTTTTTGCAATGTTATTTTAACGTGTTAATAGTTTTACCCCAGGATTCGGTGTGAAATCCCCCCACAATTAGAGATTTAAATCCCCTTGAATTTGTTGTTAGATCTCCCAGAGGTCATGGTTAAATCTCTAAGATTTTTGTTAAATCACCCAGGATTTGTGGTTGAATTCCCAGGATTTGTGGTTAAATTCCCAGAGTTTGTGGTTAAATTCCCAGAATTTGTGGTTCAATCACCATAGGATTTGTGGTTAAATTCCCAGAATTTGTGGTTCAATCACCATAGGATTTGTGGTTAAATTCCCAAAATTTGTGGTTCAATCACCATAGGATTTGTGGTTAAATTCCCAGAATTTGTGGTTCAATCACCATAGGATTTGTGGTTAAATTCCCAGAATTTGTGGTTAAAATCCATAGATTTTGTGGTTCAATCACCATAGGATTTGTGGTTAAATTCCCAGAATTTGTGGTTAAATTCCCAGAATTTGTGGTTAAAATCCATAGAATTTGTGGTTCAATCACCATAGGATTTGTGGTTAAATTCCCAGAATTTGTGGTTCAATCACCATAGGATTTGTGGTTAAATTCCCAGAATTTGTGGTTCAATCACCATAGGATTTGTGGTTAGATTCCCAGAATTTGTGGTTAAAATCCATAGAATTTGTGGTTCAATCACCATAGGATTTGTGGTTAAATTCCCAGAATTTTTGGTTAAATTCCCAGAATTTGTGGTTAAATTCCCAGAATTTGTGGTTAAAATCCATAGAATTTGTGGTTCAATCACCATAGGATTTGTGGTTAAATTCCCAGAATTTGTGGTTAAAATCCATAGAATTTGTGGTTCAATCACCATAGGATTTGTGGTTAAATTCCCAAAATTTGTGGTTAAAATCCATAGAATTTGTGGTTCAATCACCATAGGATTTGTGGTTAAATTCCCAGAATTTGTGGTTAAAATCCATAGAATTTGTGGTTCAATCACCATAGGATTTGTGGTTAAATTTCCAGAATTTGTGGTTAAATTCCCAGGATTTGTGGTTGAATTCCCAGAATTTGTGGTTAAATTCCCAGAATTTGTGGTTCAATCACCATAGGATTTATGGTTGAAATCCCAGGATTTGTGGTTGAAATCCCAGGATTTGTGGTTAAATTCCCAGGATTTGTGGTTAAATCCCTAGAATTTGTTTCAATCACTATAGGATTTGTGGTTGAATTCCCAGAATTTGTGGTTAAATTCCCAGAGTTTGTGGTTCAATCACCATAGGATTTGTTGTTAAATTCCCAGGATTTGTGGTTCAATCACCATCGGAATAATAGTTAAATTCCCAGGATTTGTGGTTCAATCACCATGGGAATTGTGGTTAAATTCCCAGGATTTGTGGTTAAATCCCTAGAATTTGTGGTTCAATCACCATGGGAATTGTGGTTAAATTCCCAGGATTTGTGGTTAAATCCCTAGAATTTGTGGTTCAATCACCATGGGATTTGTGGTTGAATTCCCAGAATTTGTGGTTAAATTCCCAGAATTTGTGGTTCAATCATCATGGGATTTGTGGTTAAATTCCCAGGATTTGTGGTTAAATTCCCAGGATTTGTGGTTAAATTCCCAGGATTTGTGGTTAAATCACCATGGGAATTGTGGTTAAATTCCCAGGATTTGTGGTTAAATTCCCAGGATTTGTGGTTAAATTCCCAGGATTTGTGGTTACATTCCCAGGATTTGTGGTTAAATCACCATAGGATGTGGTTAAATTCCCAGAATTTATGCTTTAATTCCCAGAATTTGTGGTTAAAATCCCAGAATTTGGGGTTAAACTCCCAGAATTTGTGGTTAAAATCCCAGAATTTGTGGTTAAATTCATAAGGTATTCATGGTTAAATTCTCAATGTTGTTAAATCCCCCATAATCCCCCAGGATTCAGTGTTGAATCCTCAAGGATTATGGGTAAATCCTCCCCAAGGATTCAGACTTGAAAGACCCCAAGGGTTCGGGATTAAATCCCACACAGGATTTTTTGTTAAATTTCCCCATAGGATTTGTGGTTAAATGTCCGAACAGGGTTTGTGGTTAAAACCCCCCAGGATTCGTGGGTAGATGACCTCTGCATTCGGATTTAATTCCCAAAAAACAATCGGATTTAAATCCCCAAAATTGGGGGTTATATCACCCACAGGATTGTGATAATTCCGCCAGGATATTGGGGTAAATTCTTCAGGATATTGTGGTAAATCCCTCCGAATTTTAAGGTAGACCTCTACAGGATTCGTTGATAAATCCCCCCGAATTTTGGGGTAAATCCACCCAGGATTTTGTGGTAAACCCCCACAGTATTCGTGGAATAAGCTCCCAGGATATTTGGATAAATCCCCCAGGATTTTAGGGGAAACACTAACAGGATTCCGGAATAAATCCCCCAGGATTTTAGGGAAAACCCCCCACAGGATTCATGGATAAATCCCCCAGGATTTTAGGGGAAACCCCCACAGGATTCAGGAATAAATCCCCCAGGATTTTAGGGGGAAACCCCCACAGGATTCAGGAATAAATCCCCCAGGATTTTAGGGAAAGCCCCCACAGGATTCAGGAATAAATCCCCCAGGATTTTAGGGGAAAACCCCCACAGGATTCAGAAATAAATCCCCCAGGATTTTAGGGGAAAACCCCCACAGGATTCAGGAATAAATCTCCCAGGATTTTAGGGAAAACCCCCACAGGATTCAGAAATAAATCCCCCAGGATTTTAGGGGAAAACCCCCACAGGATTCAGAAATAAATCCCCCAGGATTTTAGGGGAAAACCCCCACAGGATTCAGGAATAAATCTCCCAGGATTTTAGGGGAAAACCCCCACAGGATTCAGAAATAAATCCCCCAGGATTTTAGGGGAAAACCCCCACAGGATTCAGGAATAAATCTCCCAGGATTTTAGGGGAAAACCCCCACAGGATTAAGGAATAAATCCCCCAGGATTTTAGGGAAACCCCCACAGGATTAAGGAATAAATCCCCCAGGATTTTAGGGAAAACCCCCACAGGATTCAGAAATAAATCCCCCAGGATTTTAGGGGAAAACCCCCACAGGATTCAGAAATAAATCCCCCAGGATTTTAGGGGAAAACCCCCACAGGATTCAGGAATAAATCCCCCAGGATTTTAGGGGAAAACCCCCACAGGATTCAGGAATAAATCTCCCAGGATTTTAGGGGAAAACCCCCACAGGATTAAGGAATAAATCCCCCAGGATTTTAGGGAAAACCCCCACAGGATTAAGGAATAAATCCCCCAGGATTTTAGGGAAAACCCCCCACAGGATTCAGAAATAAATCCCCCAGGAATTTAGGGGAAAACCCCCACAGGATTAAGGAATAAATCCCCCAGGATTTTAGGGGAAACCCCCACAGGATTCAGGAATAAATCCCCCAGGATTTTAGGGGAAACCCCCACAGGATTCAGGAATAAATCCCCCAGGATTTTAGGGGAAAACCCCCAAAGGATTCAGGAATAAATTCCCCAGGATTTTAGGGGAAAACCCCCACAGGATTCAGGAATAAATCTCCCAGGATTTTAGGGAAAACCCCCACAGGATTAAGGAATAAATCCCCCAGGATTTTAGGGAAAACCCCCACAGGATTAAGGAATAAATCCCCCAGGATTTTAGGGAAAACCCCCACAGGATTTTAGGGAAAACCCCCACAGGAAAAGAATAAATCCCCAGGATTTTAGGGAAAACCCCCACAGGATTAAGGAATAAATCCCCAGGATTTTAGGGAAAACCCCCACAGGATTCAGGAATAAATCCCCCAGGATTTTAGGGAAAACCCCCACAGGATTCAGGAATAAATCCCCAAGGATTTTAGGGGAAACACCCACAGGATTCCGGAATAAATCCCCCAGGATTTTAGGGAAAACCCCCACAGGATTCAGGAATAAATCCCCCAGGATTTTAGGGAAAACCCCCACAGGATTAAGGAATAAATCCCCCAGGATTTTAGGGAAAACCCCCACAGGATTAAGGAATAAATCCCCAGGATTTTAGGGAAAACCCCCCACAGGATTCAGGAATAAATCCCCCAGGATTTTAGGGGAAACCCCCACAGGATTAAGGAATAAATCCCCCAGGATTTTAGGGAAAACCCCCCACAGGATTCAGGAAAAAATCCCCCACAGGATTCAGGAATAAATCCCCCAGGATTTTAGGGGAAACACCCACAGGATTCATGGATAAATCCCCCATTATTTTGTGGCAAATCCCCCTATGATTCGGTCGTGATGTTTGTATGTTACCTGGGTGGGGAGTATGTTGACTTAACTAATTTTACAAGATCATTTGTCAAAGGAAACAGTAAACTTAAGGTCAACAATGTTCTCGTATTCGTTCAAAATCTGTTGGTTAAAATCGAGTTCAAAGGTTAGCGACTAACAAACTCGACTTGAGTAATTGCGAGTAACTACATCCAATTGAAACTACCAATATTACTTTTAAAAATCCTATTTTTTCTTTATAATCAAAGTTAATAAAACTTCAGTTTTACATTCATTTAAATATATTGGATATATATTAATCGCCAGTCTTTTACATTTTAGTGGTTCAATTTTTTTTATTATTTCTTGTCTTGATTAGAATATTTTCATATTTGACGGCAAGTG
>NW_027169745.1:195000-221535 GCF_036898095.1 Palaemon carinicauda | reverse complement strand
GTTACAGAAAGGCACAGTCTCAAAACAAATCACTGATTTATCATTTATTTTTTTTTTTACCCTGGGGTACATCTGTACCCCAAGTAGCTTATGTAATGATTAGAATAGTAATATTACATGTTTAAAACAAATGACGTTAATATGTCATGTTGGTTGGAAGAGCTGACCGTGAGATTTGCTATGGTCAACTCAAATTGTATACAGGATGTAAGATGCTAAGTTGTCATTCTTTCTTAGTGTCAACACATTGTCTCTTCGTGTGAAAGTTTGTGACGTCACCGGATGCAGGTGTCTTCCGATTCCGTCACTTAGCCAAATTAAAGCAAGTGTACGATATTTGGGATATCAGTAATTTGTTCAGTTCATATCTAAACTTCACCAGAATTGGTCATGTGGACCAACACAGCTTCCTCCAGTGATGGAGATGTTTAACTCAGTTGTTATTTACAATAAAACTTAAAACCACTAAGATGTGTTCAATAAACCATTTAAATACATCTGAAAACAACTCATACTCAAATGTGTGCTTAAGACAGTAGCACACCAATAAATGGTGGCAGCGATTAAACTCAAAGACAGCGGTTAAACTCTAAGAATTAGAGAAATATCTTCAAGACTTCAAAATAAATAGCTGTAAAACCAGAGATATATCTTCAAGACTTCAACATAAAAGCTGTGAAACCAGAGAATGATCTTCAAGACTTCAAAAAAAACTATCTACAAGAATCTACAATTTTGACTAAGTCCAACGAAAAAGCTAACACCAACATATGTTAGTATACAAATAGAATCTTCAATCAACATCCTAGGAAACCCAAGGACTGGCATTCAACTAATTGCTAAACATATCCAGGAAGACCTACATTCTACAAGAAACTAGAACGAGCACATACGCTAACAAAACATCAAGAGAGAGAGAGAGAGAGACGACTCGACATCATATATAAGCTAAAGTACAGAGATTTTGTATTCATTTCAGTTTGTGCAGTGATGTGTAGTTATCACAAGTCGTTAGTCAATTATTACTGGGGTGAGTGAATTCCTAAACTTTGTTATAAGAAACTCCGAATTCTCATTAGAATTTTTCTTTCTTTGTGCTAATTCCTTTTTTCTTTCATAAACTCTTGGGGGGAAATGTATAGGGATTAGTAACATTGGTGGGGGAATTTTATTATACATATGCGTTTAACGCAGTGGGCGTCTGTACTCATATAGATATTTTGATAGGATTGAAAGGGGTCAAAGAGAGAGAAAAAAAAAGAATACAGCAGTCATGGCTCCTCCTGTCAGCCCTACCCCTGGACCTAGTGGTGTAGGCCAGGCTAATCCTCCTCCAATTGTGACGCTTGTAAATGCCAGGTCAGCAATCCTTCCTTTTCAAGGCCGTGTCAACGGGTTCTTGCCACAAAATGTGGAGTCATGGATTTCATCCGTTGATGCCCATTTAAATGCCAAACAAATCGTAGATCCTTTTGTACAATTACAAGAAGCTAAAAGTTTTATAGATTTTTCTAAGGGGGATGCGAGTGCGTATTTAAGAGGTGTTTCATTTCAGGAAGCAGTTACTTGGGATGATTTCAAAGTTAGGTTACGCGCGATCTATGGGGGTGAGGAAGCTTTGGATGTAGTGTTAACGTTACGAAATACACTTAATCAAGCCACTATGAATCGGCTTAATGTTGTTGAGAGAGCAGCTCTCATAGCTGATAGGCTTAACGAATATCAGGACATTTTAGGTAATTCCACTTGGGTTACTAACGATAATATCTCCGTGAAAGATTTTTTACGATTAATGTATTTAACTTGCATGACACTTATGTTGCCTGAAGCTTTAGTGCGGTGCTTTGATAAGAAGTTAATGCCTGCAAGTACGGAATTGGATGTCTATAAACAGATAAAGAAACACATGTCCAAGTGTCCAGATCTCGATCCCGTGTTAACTCAAGTTTTTGCTAAGAATGAAACAAAACCACAAACAGTGAACGTAATTAATAATCCAGTAGCGGGAGTGACGTGTTACAACTGCAAACGTCAAGGTCACATAAGCGCAGACTGTAGAACGAAATTTTGTTCAGTTCACAACACAGGATCACATTCTTATAGTCAATGTTACGCGCGTAAGACACAACAATATCCTAGAAATACACAGTCAATTCCACAGTCAGTTCCATATGGAAATAAAAAGAAAAATCCTCATTTTAACAATAAGAAGAAACAACAAAATGTCAATGCAGTTCAGAGTCCGAAACAAACAAACACTTCTTCAAATATCGCTGAGCCTGGGCCGTCAAACCAGACCTCGCAAAGTCCGCCTAATTTTCAGAATGTGCAGAGCAAAGCAAATACCACATAGTTAACTCTAGAGGGGAAGAGAGTGATGTTGGGTCAAGGTCATTTATGTCAACATCAATAGTATTGAATAATCAATTTAATGTTTTATCAGATAATTGTGAGACAATAGATTTTCCTATGAAACACACGGCCGAATTAAGTAAAACAGTGCATGCTCCCGTAGATTTGCAACGAATTCATACAATAATAAGCCAAAATGAGTTACGGCCAACCTTATATGCTGTAAATTTAGAACACAAATCCTTTACGTTATTTTTGGACTCTGGTAGTCCACGTAATATTATGGATTTGAAGACGCATCATTTGTTGTTTTCGAACTTTCTGATTGAAAAATCAGGAATTAGACTTTCAGGTATAGGAAATAATGAATTAAACGTCATAGGCATAACTCATATTCAGTTCAGAGTCGGTAATCGCACGTTTGCCGATACATTTGTTGTTGTGAAAAACATTAATATGTATCCAGCTGTAATTATAGGATACCCATCTATGGGAAATCAAAACATTATCTTAGCTCCTGCAAAGCACGGCGTGTATATCAAAGGGAAATTCTATAAGTCTTCTAATACTTTAAAGTCAGTTTTGGATAAAAAGGAGACGACAAATGTAACCGTAACGTACGTTGAAGAACCAATAACTTGTCTCACTAATAAAGAAATAATATACGCGACCCAGCAGAATTCTCGTTCACCCGTAATATCATCTTGCACGCAATATATCGAACCAAACATACCTTCGAATTTAATAGTGCAAATAAAGAAAACACTACCGGGATCTGAAATATTAATCCTTTCCGATACTTTGAAAACTAACGGATTGTCTGTCACACAAGCTATTTATACAGTAGGCTCACATCAGCAATGTAATATCGAAGTCTGTAATCATTTAAATAACACTTTAGTAATTCACAAAAATCAACATATCTTGGATGTAGAAGTTTATAAACATCGTATTCTTACCGTTGCTGAAATCAATCACTCTCAATCAGTTGCGGATGAATCCCTTTTACGATCTATTAAAAATAAAATCAGTAAGGACATTCAAGACGAAGAAATTCAGCAGAAAATTTTTGAACTTTTAAATAAATATACAGATGTCTTTTCCACTACGGATGGATCCTTAGGAAAAACAGATGTGATCGAGCATCAAATAAGGTTAAAAGACAAACAGAAAATTATATATGTACCCTCGTACAGACTCCCTATGAAATTCCAGAATGAAATAAATGATGAAGTAGGTAAAATGTTAGAGGAAGGAGTCATTAGAAAATCAAATAGCCCTTATAATTTTCCTTTAATAGTTGTACCGAAAAAAGATCGAACATGGCGTATCTGCGTCGACTTTCGTCGTCTAAACGAGGGAAACGATCCCTGATCGATTCCCAGTGCCATGTACTGACGATATTTTGTCTTTGTTAGGTCAGAATAAATATTTTACCAGTTTGGACTTACTTAAAGGCTTTCACCAGATATCATTAGAAGAAGATAGTATCCCATACACAGCCTTCAGCACAGCCAGGGGACATTATGAATTTTTACGGATGCCTTTTGGTTTACGTTGTGCTCCTATAACATTTACAAGAATGATTAACATAGTGTTTGGAGACTTGTTAGGGGATATATTGCATGCCTATATGGATGATCTTGTAATCTTTTCCAACACCTTAGAGGAACATCTACGTAAGTTAGAACTAGTACTACAGAGATTAAGACAACATAACTTAAGGGTAAAGATTAGTAAGTGTGAATTTTTCAAAACAGAATTGATATATTTGGGTTTCATGGTGTCAAGCCAAGGTCTTAAAGTAGTCCATGATAAGGTGTCGGCTATACGTAATTTTCCCATACCTACTAATGTCAAGGGAATACAGCAATTTCTGGGTTGTAGTGGATATTACAGGCGTTTTATACGCAACTATTCAATAATAGCCGCTCCTTTAACTGATCTTACGAAGAAGGGCGTAGATTTCATATGGTCTGAGCAACATCAACAGGCGTTTAATACTTTGAAAGATGAACTGTGTAGTTCTCCTATCTTAAAATTTCCTGACTTCGGTAAGGAATTCTTCATTGCAACAGACGCCTCAGACTAGGAGTAGGAGGGGTATTGCTTCAGCAATATGATAAACAGTTTTTCCCGATAGCTTTCTATTCTCGAAAATTGAGAACTTCCGAAAGTAAGTATGCAGTAATAGACAAGGAAGGACTAGCTATTGTTAATTCGCTAGTGCATTTTAAGTTCATAATTTACGGTTATCCCGTTAAGGTTCTTACTGACCATAAACCACTAACAGAGTTCTTTAAAGGCTTCAATCACAGCCCTAAACGAACTCGGTGGCATTTAATCATTCAAGATTTTGGGCAAAGAATCGGGTATTTACCTGGGAAAGCAAATATCATTGCGGATGCATTATCACGCAACCCCGTGTCATCTTGTACGGAGTCTTTAGCTGAATTAATAGATATATCAACATCCATGCCTATTGTAAAAACAATATCTGAACAAAAAGATTTAGGCTGGAGTGCTGAATTGCTACAGACTGAGCAAAGAAAAGATCAGAAAATAGAAACAATTATAAATGCTTTGAAAGGCAATCATAAAGAAAAAGAATATATAAAGTATAAGCAGCAGAATTATGTAATCAAAGATAATATTCTGTGTAGGACTGTGACAAGGAAAACCCGCAATACACCACATGTAACTAACGACCAGGTAGTAGTACCAAACTCACTTGTTTCCACTGTCCTGAATTGGTTGCATTCAAATCCATTACATGGACACCCTGGGTTCTCATTAATGTCACAGAAAGCCAAATCATTGTTTTATTGGCATACAATGCTTACAGATATAAAAAGACACATAGCTAATTGTCGCACATGTCAGGAAAACAAAGGGCATACGAAAACACCTGTCAGCTTAGGAGCTTATCCTGTTCCCAATCAACCCTTTGAAAGAATACATTTAGATTTGTTAACAGGATTTTACGAGTCAGACAGAGGAAATAAGCACCTCTTAGTGATTATAGATGCTTTAACTCGATATACAGAACTAATAGCGCTTAAAACTAAAACTGCGATTGAATGCGCTAGGAAGTTTTACGAGTGTTACATTTGTAAACATGGAATTCCACACATGATAATCTCAGACTCGGGTGGTGAATTTAATAATCACTTTCTTATCTCATTGTGTGAATTCCTCAACATAAAGAAGGTTAATACCATGATATATCACCCAGAGTCGAATGGGCTAGTGGAAAGAGCAAATAGGAAGATATTAAATATATTAAGGGTAACACTAGGGGGATCAGACCCCAACTGGGATATTGCAATACCGGCGGCACTGAGTACTCTGAATCATTCATATCATATATCAATTAAAATGTCACCGCATGAAGCATTGTATGGTACCCCAGTTAGAACACCTTTCCATGTATTAACGCCTACAACTAATCTATCAAATCCTTTAAAAGAATGTATAAATGCAAGTATAAGTCGATATGATATCCTTCGAAAGAATTTAGAAGAATCACAAATCATAATGAAAAGGAATCATGATAAAATAGCGAAACCAACTAAAACATATACCGTGGGTGATAACATCTATATTCAAATCAATGTCAGAAAAGGGCTCAACTATAAACTAACACCTAAGTTTGAAGGCCCATTTAACATTTTGGAAACATTAACGGCCAATAGGTTTAGAATTCAAAACGTAGCCCAACCCACGGATGAGAGAATAGTACCATTGTCTCACATAAGAAATTAAAAAGAAGTGAGGAAAAATTTTAATTTTTGTAACTAAAAAGTTTTCTTTTTAATACAGGAGTAATTACATATATTTTTTCTCGTTACAGGTTTCCAAGATGAATTTTTTGTTGTTGGGAGTGATATTGTTCGCTCAGACATTTTTTTCGTATGGGATGAGTTCTAAGACTAAGAATATATATTTTAAATATGGCAATATAGTTGAAAGACAAGGAGACATTTTTATTACATCAACCAACGTAATTGTCGAAGTGCATATGCAAGCAATTTTTCTTCAAGAGAATGATGTCACTAGCTTAAGAACCGCCATTTCAAGGTTTTCTGCATCATTGGATGAGTTGCATAGGAGACATTTTCATTTGACTACTAAGAGTTTGCTTGGATCAACATTAAAAGTTGCAGAGATGCTATCTGATGACTTGAAAAATAAGACTGGAGAGACAGGATCTTTGGCTTATGACCTTTTGATGTGGACTGTAGGACACGAACAAAAAGAAAGACGGAATCCGTTCATTTATGCTGCATTAAGCATCTTTGGGTCTGTTGCAAGTTTAGGTTTAGGACTTTCCAATCGTCTTAAAATTAGTAATCAAAATAAGAAAATTGAGTTCTTGACTCATAAAGATGAATTGATTATGTCAGAACTAAGGGATCAGTTAGCTTCAATCAATAAAATTATGGATTTGTTAAATGAACATTCAGATAATATCGTTCAAATTATGGAAGTACAGGATTTGTTAGCAACATTAACGTATTATGATTCAAAGATAGATCACATACATAACAGAATTGCACATTTCATTGAGAAATCCAAGGATTATGTAGAAGCTATCACGTTAGCAACTAAAGGTGTATTGTCGCCCCATTTGTTGCCTATACGTTACTTAAAATTAGTTCTGGAGAACACTAGGGATAAACTAGGCTATGTTCCTTTGTTAGACGAACATAGGTTAGAATTTTATTACAGCCTAATTACAGTAAACGTAGATAATAACAAGGTTAGGATTACAATTCCCTTTGATTCTTCTGATGCCTGGCAATCTTACAGGATATCACCATTTCCGACTTTCATGACGAATCACTCAAATCCAGTAATATCCAGTTTGACAGGACACGTATTGATTTCCCCAGACAAGGAAACATATACGGTCATTAAAGACTTAAATCAATTAACTCACTGTTCAGACGCAATGGATAGAAAAATATGTACAGCTGACTCATTTGAATTCCGTAAAAACTTGATGGATTCATGCGAGTTAGGTATAGTGCTAGACGGTGCTCTCTCCCATACAAGTGAAAATTGTCTGGATAAGCTTTATCCCTTTGACAATAAAGAATTCAATTGCAGACTAAATAATGGCTCGTGGATACGATACGACAAGGACGGCTTCAATGTATCATGCCCTGACGGATCCACATCCTTCAACCACATCTTCGTCGCAGCAGATGGCTGTATCGGGACTTCCCCGAATTCCATGGTGACTGGCCTACGGACAATCATCAGAGAACGTGCTTACTTCGCGAACTTCACGTGGACCTCTACAACGCCCGCACTTCCTCTCCCCTATAAAGGAAGTGTGGCGAAATGCTTAATGAAACTTACCGAAAAGGACCACCTGTCGCCGACTTACAAAGAGATTCTTCACCCTATATTACTAGCAGGTTTATTTGTAACGGCGTTAATTTTTATCGCCGTGAACATCCTTGTTTGGCGTAGGTTACGGCACAGCAAGCAGCTACAAAGGAACGAGTTGAATAGCCCTGACAATACCCCTTACCTGATCCAGTTCAAAGCTGTATGAGTGGCCACCTCATTCGCTAAGGGAGTAATTTGTCAGGATGATGTTTGTATGAAAAGCTGATTAGTACGCTAGTAATATGTAATTAAAGAAATTCTCTACATTTGCATTGTTAAAAATACATTTAAAATAACATTTAAAAAAATAAATAAAATAAAAAAAAGGATATAAATCATTTTTTTTCTCGGCATCTAATAAAAATATATAAGCCGGAATGTTAAAAAAGAAAAGAGAAAAAAAAAAAAAAAAAAAAAAATATATAAGATATATAACAGAATCTATGGGCATCTAATAAAATGTATCAGCCCTATATATAAATATATATATATATATATATGTACGAAACCGTGGTACGTGTACGTACCAGGAATTCGTATTTGTGCACTAAAAATTGAGTATCTTGTTTCTGACAAAGGTAACAATTATTCTTTATCAAGTTACCGAATCATTTGTAAGTCAGAATTTGTTTTGTTTTTTGGTACCATGTAATCATTTGCTAGCAATGTACCATATGTGTGATCTTGGTTTTATCATGCATTTTCTTTTTGCTTTGGTAATATCTTTTTTGTATGCATTATTGTTATTAATTTTGATGTGCCTATTTGGACATTCGTCCTCAGTTGGATATAGCTAGTTTTGAGCAATGAATGATACGTATGTCCAGTCACACCTAATAACCATGTTTCGGCTTGTTGTTAAATTTTTGTAAAAAAAATTGAGATAGCTGGCCGAGCTTATGTAATGATTAGAATAGTAATATTACATGTTTAAAACAAATGACGTAATATGTCATGTTGGTTGGAAGAGCTGACCGTGAGATTTGCTATGGTCAACTCAAATTGTATACAGGATGTAAGATGCTAAGTTGTCATTCTTTCTTAGTGTCAACACATTGTCTCTTCGTGTGAAAGTTTGTGACGTCACCGGATGCAGGTGTCTTCCGATTCCGTCACTTAGCCAAATTAAAGCAAGTGTACGATATTTGGGATATCAGTAATTTGTTCAGTTCATATCTAAACTTCACCAGAATTGGTCATGTGGACCAACACAGCTTCCTCCAGTGATGGAGATGTTTAACTCAGTTGTTATTTACAATAAAACTTAAAAACCACTAAGATGTGTTCAATAAACCATTTAAATACATCTGAAAACAACTCATACTCAAATGTGTGCTTAAGACAGTAGCACACCAATACATACAGGCAAAGAAAAATAAGGGTAGCATTCTAAGGTTGAAAAGCAACTAAAAATAACGGAGTTTTGGGGATGTATTCGTTAATTTATCATTTTTTTCTTTGATTGTGGGATTGAATTACATTTAAGACAACTCCATGAGGCCTTGTAATTGTGTATTCCAAGGCAGGCAGTGGGGTACCTTTCATAACAAGACTCGCACTCGACCACTTCACGTCTATCTGCCGTAATTCTTGTACATTCTTGACATAGCCATGCCCCAGGAATGTCGTCCTCCTTTGCCTTAAGTGTTGCATGAAGCTTTGTACTTGCATCTTCATCCATGTATTTGTAAACACATTCAAGTGCTTGTCTTTTCATGACAAGCATGCCAGGAAGCTTCTCTGGTCTTGTCTCTATTTCATCTTCGGTGACTTGTATTCCTTCTGCTTCCACCCTTCTGACAGCTTTCTCATCTGCAAACATGAGTTAAATTATTTTCTCCTCTGCTGGAATATGTAGGACTCCCTTTTGTTCAGGATATTGCTGCTGCTCTTTCACAGATGCATTGAACGGTTCTGCTCCATTGATGTCATCTTCTTGCCTTAAACTGTTTGTGTCATTTTGTTTGTAGACCTTTAAATTCACTATGTGGTACAAGTTTTTCAGTTCTTTATTTGTTGCTATGTTTTTCAGTTTTGCGCGTCGTTTGCCTACTAGAGAAACAACTTCATATGGACCTAGGTATTTTGCTTCTAGTTTTCCTCTCATTCGGTGATTATTTTTTATTGTTTTTTAATAGTACTAATGAGCCCTCAACTATTCCACTGCAAATAGATGTATGTCTTGCATCATAGTTCTTCTTTTACCTGTTTTGAGCTTTAGCAATATTCATAGTTATTTTTTCATCAGCTGCCTTTTCATCTGACAACACTGTCAGCTCTTTAATAGTCTCTGCTGTCGTTACTCTAGTTTCTACCGCTTCCTATGACTGAGTATCTAGGTAGACTGGAAGCACGGGCGGTCTCCTAAACATTGCAGTGAAAGGAGTAACACCAGTGCTGGCATGGACTGAAGTACGATATCCAAAGAGAATTCTGTTTATGTGCAAATCCCAATCGTTCTGCTTTTCATTAACACATTTGATAAGAGCTCTTTCAAGTGTTTGATTAAATCTCTCCTGCAATCCATTTGTTTGTGGATGATAGGCTGAAGCAATTCTGTGATCTATCTGTAACTTGGCACAGATGATATCATTCAGTTCGTTGACAAACACTCTCCCTTGGTCGGTGATCAAGGTTTCTATACAGCCAAAGTCACAAACGGTATCTAAAAAGAACTGTGCTACTTCTGCTGCAGACTTGCGTTTTAAAGGTGAAGCAACTGGAAATTTTGTTAACACAAGACACACGAGTGACAAACATAGGCTATCTGAACCAAGAACAAATAGTAAATTTGGTGAAAGGGCTTTTAGCTACTGTGCGCCTAGACAATATAATAAACTGCCAACTGAAATGAAGGACCTAAAGGGAGCAATTGAATTTAAGAAGAAACTAAAGACATTACTTTTCACAAGATCATATGATTTGGAAGATGCTATAATCAAAGAATTGTATAAGTTATAATGAAAATGTTTCTTTAGATGATTGATATGGACCCGCCCGAGAAGTAGTTCACTCGACTTCAGTGGAGAGTTGGATTTAAACCCAAAACAAGTAAAAAAAGCAAGTACAATATAACAGTGTCCTCTCTCTGTCTGGGGCAGGGGACCAATCAAGTCCATTCCAACCTGAGACCAAACATTTTCAGGAACATAAACTGGATGTAACTCTGGAGCTTGCATTGCTGGTTTATTACTTGCTCTCTGGCACTTGTCACATTTAAAAACATAATCACTAACAAGTTCTTTGATGCCCTTAAAATAATACTTAGCAGTAATTTTTCCAATGGTCTTATCCCTTCCCATATGTGCACCACCAAAGCCTTCATGACAAGCTTTGATAACTCGGTTCACGTCCGTTTTCATCAACACTTGACGTAACAGCACTTCATTATTTATTTTTCGTTTATGCATTAGATATCCATCTTTAACACAAAAGGGTTTGCACTTTTTTCTAATATCACGCTTTTCTTCTTTGTTTAGTCCATCAGGATACTTTCCACTGTCCAGATATTGGTAATGTGTGTGGTAAGTGAGCTCCTCCATATTCTGACGCACGTGTTTCCACTGCTACTATTCGGACAATTGAGTGTGAAGTGGCGCTAAAACTAGAAGGAAAACAGACAAAAAGAGAGAATGTCAATAGCCCTAGTGATGATAGTTTTATTGTGATGATAATAGCCACAGCCATAGCCATAGATTTATAACAACAGTGGGGTTGGGGGAATCCAATTTTGGAGAAAATGGTTTTGCCTGTATAATATATTAGAACTCCATACACAAGTTTTGGCAACTCTTTTCTGCCAAGGCTAATGTCCAAATTTCCATCGAAGGATATTGATTTCCTAAATAATATTTCGCATCTTTGGCAGATTTGGAAAACATCATCTGAGGGAGGAATCAATTTTCCTTTATCTTTCAACTGAATTAGCCTTGGCATTGCATTATTGTGATGGGCAGTTGAGCAATCTAAATAGGCTTCATAACGCAAGGATTTCTTTAGTTTATACACAAGAAATCCTGCTATGTACGCCACAATATCGCTAGAATAAAGTGATAAGGTGTAGGAATGTAATAGTAATCTTCGTTATGACTGCTTTCATCTAAACTCCTATTCTCTATCATTCTGTTCTTAGGAGAAGATTTATTTATGTCAACCGAGTTATGTAAATGTGTAATATTGCTTGAATAATTCTAGAGGTATGCAATTACCACGAAGAACATTCTGTATATCATTATGAATCAGAATTTTCTTATAAGCAGCCGAAAACTGCATGGCAGTAGGATTATTATTACAACCCCATACTTCTTATTTTACCAAAAAGAAAAAAAAAAAGCTCAACATAATCTTGGCTCATTTTATGACAGTAAAAATTTCATTTTTAGAGTAGAACGTTCAATTAGATTATTCAATCACATAGCTTTAAATGCCTAATATAAGCTTCAGCTTTCATCATTAATTCTTTAAACAAACATGCACTTTGTTGTTGCATTTCAAGATTTAAAGTTACGTCAGCGCAAAATTTTTTGAATTGAGGATATATAGGCCTAAACTAAAGAATTTGATAGCTCCCTCACATCCTTCGAAATCAGCAAGTTTGTTTTCTGAGCAACATTGCAAGGGGTTTGATACGGATTCTCTAAGAAACTGAGCAGCACGCTTAAAATTCATTGTTCTTTTTATCCAAGCAGTATGTTGTGACCTCAATTTATTGCCTAAATTTGTGCAATTTGTGCAGCTTTTCTATGAAATCCCATTGAATTTGATTCCCATGGCAAACAAGAAAAAAAATATTGGTTACCTCCACCAAGCAAAGGGGGAATCTTGGCCCAGAGGGGGGAATATTATCCTGGGACAAAGTCCCCCCGGGTGGACATATATCCTGGGCCATATTTCCCCCGGGGGGAAAACCAGACCGTTACATCGGCATCCTCTCTCTCTCTCTCTCTCTCTCTCTCTCTCTCTCTCTCTCTCTCTCTCTCTCTCTCTCTCAGCCCCTTGATTTTGATCAACTGATTGGTACGCTGGACTTGTGCAAAGATTTTCAAGTAACACATTTATTATACATACATATACATTATATATATATATATATATATATATATATATATATATATATATATATATATATATATATATATATATATATATATATATATATATATATATATATATATATATATATATATATATATATATATATATATATACACATTATTTTTTTTTCATTTCAGATGTAACTCGCTCACTCACACAACAAAATAGTATTTTGCCTTCGAATTTCCTTAGACTTGGTTGTTTCTTCTCATACTCTGGGGCTGCACAAACTACCGGTATTTCAATGTGACGTAGGTCTTCATCTTGGTCCTTTATCTGTTCTTCGTTTTCATCTTTTGAACAGTTTTTGATAGACTTATCAGGCCTTATTTTAATATCCAACACGTAGGTCCTATATTTTCATAATCTAGATTTTAGTTCTGGATTTGTTATGATAGTTTTAACAATGGTTAAAAAACGTTTACATATAATTTTATTGTGTTTATAGGATCTTGCTCTAACGAGGGTTGTAGCTTGGCTTATAATGATGATGATGATGATGATAATAATGATGATGATGATGATGATGATGATGCTGAAGACGACGACACACTCTAGTAACATTTTTGGGAACGTTGACATGCAATACACAGGAAACATTAAAAATCAATAAATTTCTTGTAACATTATTCATTAGCCATTTGTTTTCCATAGCATCCATTGATACACAGTTAATAGCGAAAGTGTTCCAGCACTGCTTATGCATATGACAGGGAATTTTGAAAGAGAGGTTTAGTCTTATTTTCAATATATTCGAGATTTTTTTTTTTTTTTTTTTTTTTATGAGCGGGGACGCTTTCAATAGACCAGTACAACCATAATTGCTATTTAGTGTCTTCTTTTCATCATTCTTCCTTCCCCAGCTAATACCTCATTCTCAGATTTAGTTCAGATTTTATATCTCGATTCTCAAGTCGGTTTTCAAAATCGTTTTCAGCTAACGTTAATGTTCAGAATTGCTCAGTAGGTAAATCTCTCTCTCTCTCTCTCTCTCTCTCTCTCTCTCTCTCTCTCTCTCTCTCTCTCTCTCTCTCTCTCTTGGAGAGAACAGATTAGTTTGTTGCTCAGAATGTGACTTAACGAGTTTCTAATCAAATGAGATTTTTTGTAACTTAAAGTTTTGCCAAGTACGGTTTATTATTGAGCATTTTCTTTTTATATTTTTAATTTATTCATATTTTAACAAAAGCCTCAATATTATACTTCAATCGTGTGTTCCTTTTGCTGTCCAACTTTGACTTAATAGACCTCCTGCAAATGGCGTGTCACCTCCTCTGTTACAGTTGAAGGTCTGGCACAATTTTCTTCGTTTAATTACTATTTTGACGTTTTATAACTTGATTATAAAGTCAGTTATGACATGATTGCTTTCTATCGTAATTGCAAAAGTTCAGATCCTCTTGTGTAGGGCATAAGTGACATTCTCTCTCTCTCTCTCTCTCTCTCTCTCTCTCTCTCTCTCTCTCTCTCTCTCTCTCTCTCTCTCTCTCTCTCTCTCTCTCTCTCAAATGATAGCTACTTTGACTTGCGATTCTCGTCTCTTCAAAAGAGACCAATAATATCCTGTACTTTCAGGTATTGGGAAATGTAAGCAATGAATTTGATGAAGCTATTGTCTTCCTCCTTTAAGGTAAAGGACATTCGTAGATGAAACATCATTCTGTGAATATGAGTTGAAATAAATTGTCTCGTTGGATATATGCGTGAAAAGTGTTAAATCATAGTTTATATATGAAATATCTGTTTTAAATTAATGTTGCTAATATTTTTAAAATATTTTATTTTAATAATTCGTTACTTCTTGTATCGCTTATTTATTTCCATGTTTCCTTTCCCCACTGGGCTATTTTTCCATGTTGAAGCTCTTGGGCTTATACCATCTTGCTTTTGCAACTAGGGTTGTAGCTTAGCTAATAATAATAATAATAATAATGATAATAATAATAATAATAATAATGATACAAACAACAGGTTGGTACGCTTTGCTTGTAGAATTTTGTTTCAAGTAAAACATCTAATTCTAATGATTATTTTATCGAATTTCATGATCTCGCTAAACCCTTCGCTCGAAATGTGGTAATCTATTTTATCATCTTTTCTTGCATCTTGCTGTCCAACCTCTTTAACTATTGACCCATAGTGCCACAGAATTTGTACTCTCTCTCTCTCTCTCTCTCTCTCTCTCTCTCTCTCTCTCTCTCTCCAAGTATTATTATTATTATTTTTATTATTATTATTACTACTACTACTACTACTACTACTACTACTACTACTACTACTACTACTACTTGCTAAGTCACAACCCTAGTTGGGCAGGAAGCTATAAGAATTTCAAAGGGTACTAAATATCATGATTTATTATATCCTGATGTTTACAACCTAAAATAGAGATTGTGACTATAGGAACTTGAACAGATATACTTATTACTAAACCTGAAATAAACATTACAAACAGTAAACAGTAATGCTTACAGTGCACCCTATGTGAGGCAGTCAAGGCCCCAAACTCCTACGAGGGAGCGTTCTTTCAAGTGGACTTTTTCTCATTTTATAATCTCGAACTACTGTACTTTCAAGTAGGTACTTCAAGTTAAACTAAAAAATGCTCTCTCTCTCTCTCTCTCTCTCTCTCTCTCTCTCTCTCTCTCTCTCTCTCTCTCTCTCTCTCTCTCTCTCAATGCAAAATATTTTTCGTGTTGACTTTGATAGACAGTAAGGTAGACAACGAGCATTTTACTAATGAACAAATCTATGATAATTAACATTTAATAAAAATGGTGAAATTAATATATTTTAACGAATCTCACGAAAAGTTTTAACTAAACCGAGAAATTCGTCTGACATTTAAACCCAAAAAAACTTTACATTTTTAATGGTTGCTAAAGATGCTGAAAAGTCTCCCGTGGCATTAAAGGAGTTGTACCTTTTTGCACCAGACTGCAGAGAGTGGTTGCAAGTTATGATGTGCATTCAGACTTTTATTGCTCCCAGACCCCCCCCCCCCCCGTGTTGTTAGGGTTTTTTGGCCAAATTCGTTAATATAAGTACTTACAAGGCAAGGTCGTTTACAGTAGGCCAGTGTTTTCATTGATATGGGTTGTGATGAATTAGCGTTTTGTGTCATTGCTTTGAAAATCTCTCTCTCTCTCTCTCTCTCTCTCTCTCTCTCTCTCTCTCTCTCTCTCTCTCTCTCTCTACGCCTTACATGTTACAATTAGATTAATTTATAGTCATTGAGAGTGGGTTGTGCAACAGCCTTAAACATTTAGCTTACAAGTATTTAAAACGAGAGAGAGAGAGAGAGAGAGAGAGAGAGAGAGAGAGAGAGAGAGAGAGAGAGAGAGAGAGAGAGATGCAATGGACTTGCTATAAATGCTAGCTAGATACAAGAGCTAGATTCCAAGAAATCTATTTTAGTCAGAATTTTGGAAATTTTACCATATTTCGTCTTTCACCAAGTGTAGTTGGACACCTCGAAGCATTTAACAATAATGGAGAGATCGATTTAATAACTATATTTTAAAAATCGCTAGAACTATTTGGCTGAACTTTACCTTAGAGAGAGAGAGAGAGAGAGAGAGAGAGAGAGAGAGAGAGAGAGAGAGAGAGAGAGAGAGAGGGAGGGGGTGCTTCATAGTCGCACCTTCATAGAGGAAAGGGGCTAGTTAAAATAATTTTTTCTTTGTGAAGCCATTTTCCTCAACACACACACAGCTATAGGCTATTTGTTCATAACGTTTCGTTATTATACTGATAATTTAAGTTCATAAATAAGTTTTTGGTACTTTTAACATGTTGATTTGTTCTTTCAGACATTGCTCGACATAACCAGCCTAAATAGCAGGACCATAAAAGGGTGCTGGACGCTGTCTGATCGGTCCTGGAGTCACGTAGTATCAGCAGGCAGTAGGAAGAGACTGGTCAAAATATAGACAAAAGTAAGTAATTTGAAAACTAAAGTTTTAGTATAATCATTTGTATTTAGATGGTATCTTTTGCTCGTAAATTACTCTATAACTTTCGAGAGACTTGCTGTATACTTAGGGATATCCATTATGTGGATTTAAGGTCTTAGACAATTTAATGTTCATGAAATCACATTAATTCAATACTTTTCGCGTAAGGATTTTTTTTTTTTGAAATATATATAGTTTTATTGCTTGTTGGGTGTGGAAGTATTTTCTATACTCATAATGAATTAAACACGTATAATATTGCACACGCGCATGCACATACACACACACACAATCACGCGCGCTCTACATTAAAACAGGCCTATTTATCATTTTTAAACAGACAAGGCATAGATATTAGTCTCCATATTATTAAAATAAGGAATGACGTTGAAAGCATTGATATGTCCTCATTCAGCAAAGTAGATCATTTATCCCACTCTTTTGTCTGGGGTCGAAATATGTAAAATAATGGAAATAATAATTTGCTAACAATGATATATATATATATATATATATATATATATATATATATATATATATATATATATATATATATTGTATATATGTATATATATACATTATATATATACACATATATATAATATATATATAATACATATATATACATATGCATATACATATATATACATATGCATATACACATATATATATATATATATATATATATATATATATATATATATATATATATATATATATATATACATATATATATGTATATATATACATACATATTTACATTATATATATATATATATATATATATATATATATAATGTAAATATGTATGTATATATATATACATATATATATATATATATATATATATATATATATATATATATATATATATATGTATATATATATGTATGTATATATATATGTATGTATATATATATATATATATATATATATATATATATATATATATATATATATATATATATTAAAGGTTTGGGAAGGTTTTTATATTTTGTCATTTTAACGGTGTACTGATTGTTTATTTTTTATTTCTCGTTTATATTTCTTTCATTCCTCATTGGGCTATTTTCCCTGTTGGAGCCCTTGGGCTTATAGCATATCCTTCTTTCCCAATTAGGGTTGTAGCTTAGCTATTTACAAAACTATGGATTCTGTCATTATCCAGGGTACGTCTGATGAGAGAGAGAGAGAGAGAGAGAGAGAGAGAGAGAGAGAGAGAGAGAGAGAGAGAGAGAGAGAGAGAGAGAGAGAGAGGATATTAATGATGATAATAATTTACAGGTAATTTCCCCATATCGCTTTATATATCTCCACACTGACTTGTACTATATTTTCTTAATTCTAAATATAATTCATGATTCATCCAAAGAATCTGATTCATCTATAAAATGTGATTCATCCATAGAATCTGAATCATCTGAATTTAATTCATGAATTAAACAAAATCGAAAGTTAATGGAATTAACATCTGCGATATTAAGGGCGTCCGTAACAACAAATGGTCTCTTCACCGACAATATCCCTATTTTCCCTTTATCTCATTTTCTTCCTCAAAGCTTAATTGTACCAACTTTTACCATATTTTATTCATTTTCTTTGTATTCTATTATTCACCTGCATAATATGATTAATATTGCATTTAGTTTATGAATTCGAAATTTGAATTAATTTAGGAGTTGTCGTCGGCGAAAAGCCATTACCAAAATGGTCTCTTCACCGACGGTATCCCAATTTTCCCCATATCTTATTTTCTTCCTCCACGCTTATTTTTACTATATTTTATTAATTTTCTATATTTTTCATGATTCATTTACATAATATGATTCATCTGGATGCAATTTATGAATCTATTATGCGATTAGTTAATAGATTTTTCTTCGGTGAAAAGGCCGTCGATCTACGATCGGTTAGTTTGAAACTCTCAGGACGACTTAACTTGATATTTCTATAGTTTTAATTATAATTTTAGTCTATTAGCAAATCATTCATTATATTTTACGTTGATTTATACGTAATTGTAGACATCTTGCACATCGAAGTTGGAAGGAGGTTATGTTTTACCTCCTGTTTGTGTTTTGTTTGTGTGTGAACACCTTCCTGGGCACAAATTTAGTCGTAGTGTATAGTTTTGAACGACCTTCAGAAAGTTTATTCGCTTAATTTTTCTGTGTGAAATTTTACTAATAGGAACTTCTAATTGTATTAGAATAGGGAAATATTCTAGCACTAGTAATAGTCAATTCTTTTGGTATTTGATATATAGGAAGTGGAAAATTCAATTTAAATGGACAAATGCTGTATCTTCTACGACTTTCCCTTTATTTAGTCATATACATAGAGTAAAAGACTGTCATTTTGATTATTATTATTATTATTATTATTATTATTATTATTATTATTACTTGCTAAACTACATCCCTAGTTGGAAAAGCAGAATGCTATAAGACCGAGGGCTCCAACATGGAAAATAGCCCAGTGAGGAAATGAAATAAGGAAACCACAAGAAAATTAACAATTAAAAATAAAATATTTTTATAACAGCAACAGTATTAGATAAAAAATATTTCCTATGTAATATATGAAATCTTTAACAAAACAAGAAGAGAAATAAGATAGAACAGTGTGCCTGAGTGTACCCTCAAGCAAGAGAACTCTAATCCAAGACAGTGCAAGGCCATGGTATAGAGGCAATGACACTACCCAAGACTAGAGAACAATGGTTTGATTTTGGAGTGTTACTCATTGGAGTCGTATAATCATAAGACTATAATAACTAACAGTGGTTGCCATAAGTGTTAATTTAAAAGCCCAATCCCTTTGTTTCTTATGTCACTCACCCCTTATAGGCCTATAGGGAGACCATCTCTCACTACGACCCAAAGGAACAATGTCGTATTGTAGTCTGTCTTTAGCAGCTGTTGATTCAATTGGGAATTTAAAAGGTTTATAGACAAGGGACAGGGACATTGCCCTATCATGCAAGACAATGCCTCTCTCTCTCTCTCTCTCTCTCTCTCTCTCTCTCTCTCTCTCTCTCTCTCTCTCTCTGAGCATCGAATCCATTGAAATATGAAATATTCGGAAGTGTATCCCAAGATATAAATAAATGATTTGTAAGTTTAGATGAAATCAGCTCAGCACATATGCATTTACACAGAAGTAAGTGTTGGTTGGTAGAAAAAGAGGCTTCTTAGTTTTGATCTATACCACCAATACATTGAAATTCAGTTGAAATTAAAGTAGGAAATGAGACCGTGATAAAAGCACAAGTAGGAACACTGCTTTGGATTTCATTAAGCTTTTACAATATACTCTTGGGAAAACCTTTATAGAAACGATTTATTTTGTATACAACTTTGGTTTTTTTTCCCTCCTATTCCAATAGTAGACGTATAATGACCTCATCATTAATGACTGATTATCTCTTACTGCAAGGGGGATGGGGGGGGGGGGGGGTTCCTTGCCTGTTTTTTCAACCAACCAGACAGAACTGGTTGGTTGGTTTTCTGTATATTTGTTCTTGCTTTAAGAAGACGTACGTACGTACGTACATACTCGTTGTCAGTGAATTTCCACAAAATAAGTTTTGAATCTGAAAATGGGAAGAAGCCTTATTTAGTCATTAATACTAAAGTCTTGGTTTAGTCTCAAGGTCAAAAGTTGAATTTGTTTAGCATGAATTAATTTGATGACTAAATGATTGCATGAAATGTCGTTGCTGTCATCTTTAATACTTTGTGTATTGGGCAATTTGAATCGAAGGCCGGATTTTCTCTGTTGTAATAATGATCAGCACAAATATTTTGACTTTTGTAGCGGTTATAAAGGATCACTTTTGTTTTTGAAGCATGTTAAACAAAATGAGTGGAGGAGGAGGAGGAGATGCTATTATAACAATTCATTTTAATCTAACTTGGCGTAAGAAATATTAATTCATTGTGATTGTTCACATTTGAAATTGTGGTCAAGAACGACGACTCCAAAAGGTTTGAACATTGGTTGGGTCCATGATTATTGTGGAATGTAGGCTGTGACATCATCATCGTCATCATCATAGAGCAGTGGCAATCTTCTTTATTTCAAGTTAGTTACTCATTAAGAAACCGAATTCAAAAGTAGGCGTAGGCCTACATCTTTGTTAAATCATGCTTCTTGTGTTTCTAGGTGATATGGGCAGTCTTGTATGAGTTGCACAACTCGTTCATTATTAGTATTGTTGTTGTTGTTGTTATTGTTACATAGGTTAATGAACATGACTTTTCCTAAAGAAATGCCTAAATCTGTTTAACTGGCTACTGTGAGTAGCTTGCCATACGCTACGATCTTAACTTTATGGATGGTGTGTTTTCCTGGTCCTACTTAGTATAAAACAGGGGAACCCCCATACTACTAATCACTGCATAACTCACAAGAATTCATGTTTAATTTCAAATGATATCATTTTCAAACATGGTCACGATTTAGCTTTTGCATTTTCTTTGCCATTTTTGGTCAGTGTTTTGATTTGAATTGGTTTGAAATGCGAAAATATGAAGCCTTTATTCAGGTTAATGTAAAAGTAATGAGTTCCTTTTGTTTTGGGTTTGGAGGGTATGAGATAGATTTTGTGCTTGGAAAACAACGAACAGGTTAAGCAACGTTGAGTCAGTTCACCACTTGGATGGGTGGACTTTTGACTTTTTTTTTTTTTTTTTTTTAAATGGTGTTGCAACCGAGTGAGGTGAGATTTGAAAAGGGGGTTAGGTGCAGAATATATAAGTCTTTAAGAGATCTTGAAAAAAATTTGGAGAATTTTTACATTTGAATGGGGTTAGAGCCAAAAAAAAAAAAAAAAAAAAACGTTATCATAAGAGTCCACCCATCCATCCAAGTAAGTGTTGAACAAGCTCAATGTAGCTTAATTAACTTGGTTTTGCAAGCACAAAATATCACTTATGGCCTGCTCCTAACACAAAACACAAATGACATTAACAGAAATTCACGTTAGCTGAAAAATACTGCAGCAGCAGCCTAGCCTAGCCTATAGTGATAGGTCTTTGGCCAGAATTCACAATGGGATTTCTCAAGACATCAATCAAGGTCAAAAACATGAAAAAGTATTCAATATAAAATCAATAACACAACAAAAGGCATACATACCAAAAGTATAAACACACACACACACATACATTGACAACAAAATATCTTCAAAATAAAAACAAACTAAAAGTTAATGTCATAGATATTGACGTCCCTGGCGGGGACCGAACTCAGGACCTTAATGATAAAAATCCGCCACGCCACCAACCTTGCTATTCGGAGACTATCACTAGCTGGCAAACACTAATGTCAAAAAGAATAACACAACAAACACACGCACAAACAAACACAAATCAAAAGTAAAAAAACACACCCACACATTCATTCATTCACAACGAAACATATTCAAAATCAACACAAAATAACACAAAATCAAGCACCCAAAATGTCTGAAAAATCCTGCCCTATACTAAAACTCTATCCTTATTTCACTCAACACCACGTAATGACAAATCCTGCTCTCGGAAAAATACGGCCCCAATATTCCCACCCAGCCAATCACAGGCCACCATCCCCAGAATCGTAGCACCATTTCGCAACAGCCCGATTTTTCGTATACCTACCTACCTACCTCCCACATTTTCGGTTTCCTCCAATTTTCAAGCTCGATTTTTTACTACTTGCGCTCGATTTTCGCTCACGATTTTTTCACAGTGTCTTGGTCTGTGTTTCTATTATTGGTTTGTGTGTGTCTCTTCCTCTCTTCTTCTCTTATTGATTTTATAAGGAATTTTTATTAACATCGAGCTTCCTTCATCTTCTCAAAAACGGATTGTAACATTTGGCCATTGACCAATGAAGAAAACTCTAAGAAGGCTTTCCTGTGACGTCACACACACACACACACACACCACAGTATGAATAGAGGGAATTTGGCGTTGGCAAAATTGAGTAGTGGGCCTCCATAGGATAGAACTGGGCAATCAATCACTGCCTTATATAAAGTGATATTAACTCCTATATTCTTAACATTCATAATAGTTTTTTTTTTTGGTTCTAGCGCCCTTAGTACAATAAATCCTGGTCATTTCTTTGCATTTCCCTTAAAGACCTATATTCTGCACCCATCCACCCACCCATCCCCGTTTAAAAAAAAAAAAAAAAAAAAAAAAAAAAAAAAAAAAAAAAAAAAAATTTCCCGATTTTCCGAAAATGGTCATGGAGATCCCTTAGAGTTTATCGAGTGCATCGAGAGTCAAGTCGGAATTCCTCGTTGCTCTCTTCTTTTTTTATTCCATGATTACGAACACACTTCCTCACTCACTCACTCACCCTCCCGCTCTCTCTCTCTCTCTCTCTCTCTCTCTCTCTCTCTCTCTCTCTCTCTCTCTCTCTCTCCCCTCTCCCCCCAGGTAACCAAGTCAAACTTAAAAATGTTCTCTTCGCCGATAAGTTCCCTATATCTCATAGTATTCTCCACACTGACTTGTACTATATTCATGTAATTATCAATATAATTTATGATTCATCTTGATTCAATCTACAAATTAAAAATCTGAAGTTAATGGAATTATCATCGGGGATGTTAAGGGCGTCCGTAACATAAATGGTCTCTTCACCGACAATCTCCCAATTTTCCCCATATCTCATTTTCTTCCTCAAAGCTTAATTGTACCAAATTTTACCGTATTTTCTTCATTTTCTATATATTCTAATATTCATCTACATAATATGATTCATCTGGATTCATTTTATGAATTCGAATTTTTAATCAATTTTAGAGTTGTCGTCGGCGAAAAGGCCGTTACCAAAATGGTCTCTTCACCGACAGTATCCAGATTTTCCCCATATCTTATTTTCTTCCTCCACGCTTAATTGTACTATATTTTCTTAATTTTCTATATTTTTCATGATTCATTTACATAATATAATTCATCTGGATGCAATTTATGAATTTATTATGCGATTAGTTAATAGAATTTTTTTTCGGTGAAAAGGCCGTCGATCTACGATCGGTTAGTTTGAAACTCTCATGACGTCTTAACGTCATATTTCTATAGTTTTATGTGTAATTTTAGTCTATTAGCAAATCATTCATTATATTTTACGTTGATTTACACGTAATTGTAGAGGTTATGTTTTACCCCCTGTTTGTGTTTTGTTTGTGTGTGAACACCTTCCTGGGCACAAATTTAGTCGTAGTGTATAGTTTTGAACGACTTTTAGAAAGTTTATTCCCTTAAATTTTCTGTGTGAGATTTACTAATAGGAAATTTTAATTGTAATGAAATAGGCAAATATTCTTGCACTAGAAATAGTCAATTCTTTTGGTATTAATATATAGGAAGTGGAAATTTTACCTAAATGGGCAAATACTGTAGCTTCTACGACTTTCCCTTTATCTAGTCATATAAGTAGAGTAAAAGACTGTCATTTTGAATATGTAGAGGAGGCTGTTGTACCCATTTGAATGGCCAGAGATGTTATTGAGTATCTGATTGCACAAATCGCTCGTACAGAAAATCCTGATTTTAGGGAGACAAATGCCGTTTTCAATAATTCCAAGTTAAAACTAAGGTAAATCCACAGTTGACAAAAATAATTATACCAATTGAAGTCGTATACTCATAAGACTATAATCACCAGCAGTGGATGTCATAAGTGTTTATTTGTCTCGTATGACACTCATCCCTTATGGGGAGAATTCACTATGACCCAAATGGATAATATTGTATTGTAATCTGTCTTTAGCAGCTGTTGATTCAATTGGGCATTGAAAGGTTTAAAGGCAAGGGACAGGGACATTGCAATATCAAGCAGGACAATGCTCTAGAGACTGAATATATATATACATATGATCATCGGCCACACCCCCCTCTCCACCCAAGCCATGACTGCGGAAGGCCATGCAATGGCTGCTGATGACTCAGCAGGTAGACCTATAGGCTCCTCAAACACCCCCCATCCTCAGCTCACAAGGATGGTGAGGTTGCAGCGACCAAAGGAACTAACAAGCTTGAGGCCACCACATAAGATTGGTTTAGTAATGACCAGATACATAACTTATGCTGCATTGCTAAATAATTTGGCTCGTAATATCTATAGAACCATATTATTATTATTACTAGCTAAGTCACATCTCCTGTGGGAAAAGAAAGATGATAAAAGCCCAAAGAATCCAACAAGGAAAAATAGTCCAGTGAGGACAGGAAATAAACTACAAGCGAGAAGTAGTAACCAATTAAATTGAAATATTTTAAGAATATTAACTTCAAACTTAAAAAAAAAAAAAAAGAAAAAAAAAGAAACAGGAGAAATGATTGAATAGTGTGTCTGAGTGTTACCCTCAAGCAAGAGGTGTTGAAAAAAAAGTGAAACTTTTTTTTCACTTTGTTCTTTTTAACTTTTAACCTTTGAGTGTAGTATCCACCCTTTATGGTCCTTGATTTTCTACTTTGCTTGTTTCAAAATTCTAAGTTTCTTTTTTGTTTTTGGGAAAAGTTTAAATTTTTTATAATGGTTAGTTTGTGTTCTTGCTTTGGAGACACGTTCAGTTTCAGTATGTTATGTTTTAAATTTGTGAAAGCATCAATAGTTTGCAACTATAAAATTCCTCCTTTAAAATGATAATTTAATACCAGAGTTTTGAGACTGAACGAAAACCTTTACTTCACCTCAAAAGTTTACTTCTAGTCCCAGCGTTTGAAGACGGCAGTGCATTTTCACTCAGCAGCTGAGAAGGACTTGTCAACTCTTCATTAATATTTTTCACCAATCCAGCGTTAATTTTAATATGGAGCATTAAGTGACTAGTGTGACCGTTGGTCGAGGATGATCCTGCTTGGAAGTGCGAGCACTTGAATTACTTCTTGAGGCTACTATACCATGGAGCTGCAATTGACCTAGAGAGGCTTGCTTAGAGTGGAGGTAAGTTGCAAACCACATTGATGCTTGTGCCTTGTAATTTCACTCGAGTTACTCATTCACTTTGAATGAATTGTCTCCTTAACCTGAACCATAAAAAATCATCCAAAGGACCAACCACATTGTTTTCATTTAAAACTTAGAATTTATTGCCGGTGTACTACTTGAAGTGTCTTGTTTTATTCTGCTCGTTCGAGGTTCATATTTGCTTCATGCATTTATTATATTAACTGGCAGTTAAATAGTTTTGTTGATATATTTTCGTATATTTGCTCTCTATTAATAGAGCGTATTTTTGACATATTTATAGATCCTGAGGACTTTTCTGGTAGTGGGGGTTATTAGTGAGGGTCGCATCATCGGTCTTCATATAAGGACGGATACCTCGCTTAAATACCAAGAAGCAATAAGACCATCTACGATCCTGAGCCATTTTCCTTAATACATATTTCAGTGATAGTTCTGTTTATGTAAATAAATATTTGAATTTGCTCTTGATTATAATTTATTGCCATTGATAATTTTTAAACCTCCAGTATTTTGAAAAAGAGGCTCAGTCAAATCTAATACTGTCAAAAAGTTTACTCTAGCATAGAACTGTTAAAATAGACCAGTGAGGAAAGGAAATAAATAAGTGACGAACTAATTAACAATAAATCATTCTAAAAAACAGTAACAAAGTCAAAACAGATATGTCCTTTATAAACAATAAAAAGACTCATGTCAGCCTGTTCAACATAAAAACATTTGCTCCAACTTTGAACTTTTGAATTTCTACTGATTCAAC
>NW_027169745.1:180000-185000 GCF_036898095.1 Palaemon carinicauda | reverse complement strand
TTCTTTGATTGTGGGATTGAATTACATTTAAGACAACTCCATGAGGCCTTGTAATTTTGTATTCCAAGGCAGGCAGTGTGGTACCATTCATAACAAGACTCGCACTCGACCACTTCACTTCACGTCCATCTGCCGTAATTCTTGTACATTCTTGACATAGCCAAGGCCAATATATTGGCCTTGGACATAGCCATGCCCCAGGAATGTCGTCGTCCTTTGCCTTAAGTGTTGCATGAAGCTTTGTAATTGCATCTTCATCCATGTGTTTGTAAACATATTCAAGTGCTTGTCTTTTCATGACAAGCATGCCAGGAAGCTTCTCTGGTCTTTCTATTTCATCTTCTGTGACTTGTAAGTCCTTCTGCTTCCACCCTTCTGACAGATTTCTCATCTGCAAACATGAGTAAAATGACTTTCTCCTCTGCTGGAATATGTAGGACTCCCTTTTGTTCAGGATATTGCTGCTGCTCTTTCACAGATGCGTTGAACGGTTCTGCTCCATGGATGTCATCTTCTTGCCTTAAACTGTTTGTGTCATTTTGTTTGTAGACCTTCAAATTCACTATGTGGTACAAAGATTTTTAGTTCTTTATTTGTTGCAACGTTTTTCAGTTTTGCGCGTCCTTTGCCTACTAGAGAAACAACTTCATATGGACCTAGGTATTTTGCTTCTAGTTTTCCTCCCATTCGGTGATTATTTTTATTGTTTTTTAATAGTACTAATGAGCCATCAACTATTCCACTGCAATTAGATGTATGTCTTGCATCATAGTTCTTCTTTTGTCTGTTTTGAGCTTTAGCAATATTCATAGTTATTTTTTCATCAGCTGCCTTTTTATCTGACAACACTCTCTCTGCCAGATCTTTAATAGTCTCTGCTCTCGTTACTCTAGTTCTTACCGCTTCATATGACTGAGTATCTATAGGTAGACTGGAAGCACGGGGTCTCTCCTAAACATTGCAGTGAAAGGAGTAACACAAGTGCTGTCATGGACTGAAGTACGATATCCAAACAGAATCCTTTTTATGTGCAAATCCCAATCGTTCTGCTTTTCATTAACACATTTCATAAGAGCTCTTTCAAGTGTTTGATTAAATCTCTCCTGCAATCCATTTGTTTGTGGAAGATAGGCTGAAGCAATTCTGTGATCTATCTGTAACTTGGCACAGATGATATCATTCAGTTCGTTGACAAACTCTCTCCCTTGGTCGGTGATCAAGGTTTCTATACAGCCAAAGTCACAAAAGGTATCTAAAAAGAACTGTGCTACTTCTGCTGCAGACTTGCGTTTTAAAGGTGAAGCAACCAGAAATTTTCTAAAGTAGTCTGTCATTGCTACAATATAACAGTGTCCTCTCTCTGTCTGGGTCAGGGGTCCAATCAAGTCCATTCCAACCTGAGACCAAACTTTTTCAGGAACATAAACTGGATGTAACTCTGGAGCTTGCATTGCTGGTTTATTACTTGCTCTCTGGCACTTGTCACATTTAAAAACATAATCACTAACAAGTTCTTTGATGCCCTTAAAATAATACTTAGCAGTAATTTTTCCAATGGTCTTATCCCTTCCCATATGTGCACCACCAAAGCCTTCATGACCAGCTTTGATAACTCGGTTCACGCCCGTTTTCATCAACACTTGACGTAACTGCACTTCATTATTTATTTTTCGTTTATGCATTAGATATCCATCTTTAACACTAGAGGGTTTGCACTTTTTTTCTAATATCACGCCTTTCTTCTTTGTTTAGTCCATCAGGATACTTTCCACTATCCAGATATTGGTAATATGTGTGGTAAGTGAGCTCCTCCATATTCTGACGCACGTGTTTCCACTGCTACTATTCGGACAATTGAGTGTGAAGTGGCGCTAAAACTAGAAGGAAAACAGACAAAAAGAGAGAATGTCAATAGCCCTAGTGATGATAGTTTTATTGTGATGATAATAGCCACAGCCATAGCCATAGATTTATAACAACAGTGGGGTTGGGGGAATCCAATTTTGGAGAAAATGGTTTTGCCTGTATAATATATTAGAACTCCATACACAAGTTTTGGCAACTCTTTTCTGCCAAGGCTAATGTCCAAATTTCCATTGAAGGATATTGATTTCCTAAATAATATTTCGCATCTTTGGCAGATTTGGAAAACATCATCTGAGGGAGGAATCAATTTTCCTTTATCTTTCAACTGAATTAGCCTTGGCATTGCATTATTGTGATGGGCAGTTGAGCAATCTAAATAGGCTTCATAACGCAAGGATTTCTTTAGTTTATACACAAGAAATCCTGCTATGTACGCCACAACATCGCTAGAATAAAGTGATAAGGTGTAGGAATGTAATAGTAATCTTCGTTATGACTGCTTTCATCTAAACTCCTATTCTCTATCATTCTGTTCTTAGGAGAAGATTTATTTATGTCAACCGAGTTATGTAAATGTGTAATATTGCTTGAATAATTCTAGAGGTATGCAATTACCACGAAGAACATTCTGTATATCATTATGAATCAGAATTTTCTTATAAGCAGCCGAAAACTGCATGGCAGTAGGATTATTATTACAACCCCATACTTCTTATTTTACCAAAAAGAAAAAAAAAAAGCTCAACATAATCTTGGCTCATTTTATGACAGTAAAAATTTCATTTTTAGAGTAGAACGTTCAATTAGATTATTCAATCACATAGCTTTAAATGCCTAATATAAGCTTCAGCTTTCATCATTAATTCTTTAAACAAACATGCACTTTGTTGTTGCATTTCAAGATTTAAAGTTACGTCAGCGCAAAATTTTTTGAATTGAGGATATATAGGCCTAAACTAAAGAATTTGATAGCTCCCTCACATCCTTCGAAATCAGCAAGTTGTTTTCTGAGCAACATTGCAAGGGGTTTGATACGGATTCTCTAAGAAACTGAGCAGCACGCTTAAAATTCATTGTTCTTTTTATCAAGCAGTATGTTGTGACCTCAATTTATTGCCTAAATTTGGGCAATTTGTGCAGCTTTTCTATGAAATCCCATTGAATTTGATTCCCATGGCAAACAGAAAAAAAAATATTGGTTACCTCCACCAAGCAAAGGGGGAATCTTGGCCCAGAGGGGGGAATATTATCCTGGGACAAAGTCCCCCCGGGTGGACATATATCCTGGGCCATATTTCCCCCGGGGGGAAAACCAGACCGTTACATCGGCATCCTCTCTCTCTCTCTCTCTCTCTCTTCTCTCTCTCTCTCTCTCTCTCTCTCTCTCTCTCTCTCTCTCTCTCTCTCTCTCCAGCCCCTTGATTTTGATCAACTGATTGGTACGCTGGATTTGTGCAAAGATTTTCAAGTAACACATTTATTATACATACATATACATTATATATATATATATATATATATATATATATATATATATATACACAATTATTTTTTTTTTCATTTCAGATGTAACTCGCTCACTCACACAACAAAATAGTATTTTGCCTTCGAATTTCCTTAGACTTGGTTGTTTCTTCTCATACTCTGGGGCTGCACAAACTACCGGTATTTCAATGTGACGTAGGTCTTCATCTTGGTCCTTTATCTGTTCTTCGTTTTCAACTTTTGAACAGTTTTTGATAGACTTATCAGGCCTTATTTTAATATCCAACACGTAGGTCCTATATTTTCATAATCTAGATTTTAGTTCTGGATTTGTTATGATAGTTTTAACAATGGTTAAAAAACGTTTACATATAATTTTATTGGGTTTATAGGATCTTGCTCTAACGAGGGTTGTAGCTTGGCTATAATGATGATGATGATGATGATAATAATGATGATGATGATGATGATGATGATGCTGAAGACGACGACACACTCTAGTAACATTTTTGGGAACGTTGACATGCAATACACAGGAAACATTAAAAATCAATAAATTTCTTGTAACATTATTCATTAGCCATTTGTTTTCCATAGCATCTATTGATACACAGTTAATAGCGAAAGTGTTCCAGCACTGCTTATGCATATAACAGGGAATTTTGAAAGAGAGGTTTATAGTCTTATTTTCAATAATATTCGAGATTTTTTTTTTTTTTTTTTTTTTTTTTTTTTTTTTTTTTTTATGAGCGGGGACGTTTTCAATAGACCAGTACAACCATAATTGCTATTTAGTGTCTTCTTTTCATCATTCTTCCTTCCCCAGCTAATACCTCATTCTCAGATTTAGTTCAGATTTTATATCTCGATTCTCAAGTCGGTTTTCAAAATCGTTTTCAGCTAACGTTAATGTTCAGAATTGCTCAGTAGGTAAATCTCTCTCCTCTCTCTTCCTCTCTCTCTCTCTCTCATCTCTCTCTCTCTCTCTCTCTCTCTCTCTTGGAGAGAACAGATTAGTTTGTTGCTCAGAAATGTGACTTAACGAGTTTCTAATCAAATGAGATTTTTTGTAACTTAAAGTTTTGCCAAGTACGGTTTATTATTGAGCATTTTCTTTTATATTTTTAATTTATTCCTATTTGAACAATAGCCTCAATATTATACTTGAATCGTGTCTTCCTTTTACTGTCCAAATTTGACTTAATAGACCTCCTGCAAAATGGTGTGTCACCTCCTCTGCTGCAGTTGAAGGTCTGGCACAATTTTCTTCGTTTAATACTATTTTGACATTTTATAACTTAATTATAAAGTCAGTTATGATATGATATAGTTTTCTATCGTAATTGCAAAAGTTCAGATCCTCTTGTGTAGGGCATAAGTGACATTCTCTCTCTCTCTCTCTCTCTCTCTCTCTCTCTCTCTCTCTCTCTCTCTCTCTCTCTCTCTCTCTCTCTCTCTCTCTCAAATGATAGCTACTTTGACTTGCGATTCTCGTCTCTTCAAAAGAGACCAATAATATCCTGCATTTGAAGGTATTGGGAAATGTAAGCAATGATTTGATGAAGCTATTGTCTTCCTCCTTAAGGTAAAGGACATTCGTAGATGAAACATCATTCTGTGAATATGAGTTGAAATAAATTGTCTCGTTG
>NW_027169745.1:160000-172500 GCF_036898095.1 Palaemon carinicauda | reverse complement strand
AATCTTTAGTGACTTTTAATGTTGTATGTAGCTGATTATTTTTTGATTTTACAGGTGCTGTTCTAATCTAGGTGTCACGGACGAAGAGCTTCTAACTGCATCATTGGAGATCAAACTCTAAACTCAAGGTGAGAGTCACAGGATACTTTCAACTTCAAAAGATAATGGAGTAATGTGAAGTTTAATTATGAATAATATTTAAGATGAGAACAAAGCCAATAGTGATTTTCTATAGCCATTGATAATTGAGACCAAATCAAATACCTAATTCATGATTTCCAAAGTGTTTGTGTGATCATCAGTACGAGGTAGGATTTGGTCTAAGGCTTACTTAGGAATTTAGGACTAGTTAGGCATGAAGGTTTTGGGTGCATATTTTGAAGGAGATTGGTGTATTTATATATAATGTCTTTGGTATATGATCCGAATTAAAATTCTTTATTATAAATACTATGTAGATGATGACTTTCATTTTTTTTTTTATTTGAAAATTTTGTGTGCCATTTAGTCAGCTGTGCACTAATCACATATTATTATTATTATTATTATTATTATTATTATTATTATTATTATTATTATTATTATTATTATTATTATTATTATTATTAACCCCTGTTGGAAAAGCAGGATACTATAAGGCCAGGGGCTCCAACAGAGAAAATAGCCCAGTGAGGAAAGGAAAGAAGGAAAGATAAAAGATTTTAAGAAACAGTAAAATTAAAATAAATATTTTCTATATAAACTATAAATACTTTAACAAAACCAGAGAAATAGAAATTAGGTAGAACTGTGTGCCTGAGTGTACATTTAAGCAAGAGAACTCTAACCCAAGAGAGTGGAAGACCATGGTACAGAGGCTATGGCAATAACCAAGACTAGAGAACAATGGTTTGATTTTGGAGTGTCCTCCTAGAAGAGCTGCTTACTATAGCTAAAGAGTCTCTTCTACCCTTACCAAGAGGAGAGTAGACATTGAACAATTACAGTGCAGTAGTTAGCCCCTAGAGAGAAGAAGTGTTGTCAGGTGTATGAGGACAGAGGAGAATCCGTAAAGAATAGGCCAGACTATTCGGTGTATGTGTAGGCAAAGAGAAAAGGAACCGTAACCAGAGAGAAGGATCCAATGTAGTATTGTCTGGCCAGTCAAGGGACCCCATAATTCTCTACCGGTAGTATCTCACCGGGTGGCTGGTACCCTGGCTACCTAATACCCTTATCAGTTGATTTAGTTTATCATGACCTAAAACAATAGAGTTCCTGAATAATGAATTTTATTGTTTTATTTACTATGATTTTGCTCAGTTTTTACAGATAGAAGTACTTCTTGGTTGATTGAAATCCGGTGAACAAACTAATATTTTTTTGTGATCATGACAAATATTCATACTACACACACACTTGCACTTGGAGAGAGAGAGAGAGAGAGAAAGAGAGAGAGAGAGAGAGAGAGAGAGAGAGAGAGAGAGAGTCTCTTTCTCGCCCACGCACCTATAGGACCAATCTAAGCGGCCTTGCTTTTTCATTGCAAATCTACTTGAAATTTCTTCTGCCTCATTTAATCCTAACATGTCTCTGTTCAAGCTCAGTTAATCTTTCTTCTTCTTCCATTTCGGTGTCGAAGCCACGTTTTCAGGCGATGAAGGTGATGCCGTTGTTAGTGTTTGTAGGAGTCTGTGAATAGTGGAGAAGTAGGTCTGTATTACCTGTCCTAAAGGCTGTGGTGGGCTGTTGGTAATGTCCATACCATGCCTGGCGATCCCCAGACTGGGGTTGGAGTCCTGCTCAAACTCTTTAGTTCCTTTGGTCACTGTAACCTCACTATCCTTGTGAGCTAAGGATGGTTGTGGGTGTTGAGGGAGCCTATAGGTCTACCTGCTGAGTCATCAGCAGCATTGCATTTGTAGGTTCTCCTTTCTTGCACCAGATACGGTAATCTTTGAGACGTAATGTCCCTGATTTACTTTTGGACAACCTAGGTGTCACTTCATATTCGCTCAAGTTTGGTTTGGAAAGATTTTATAACCGGCGCTTATCTTCTCAGTTGCTAAGTGTATCTTTTTTTTGGCCTGATTCTGAGTTTGTTCCAGTTTTCGCTGACTTGAAAGTTCTGCATTTTGCTATGCAATTCACTATGCCTGCCTAAGCCTCTCCACTTCCATCTAATGTCTTTAATTAAGGCGAGGCTATAGATGTGCAGGGTAGTCAGACTTATTTTCATTACTATTTTTTTTTTTTCATAATAAACACATTTCATCTCTCAGTGGCCTTTCGTATCTAGAAATGACTTCAGCTGTGGTTCAGACAACTTGATCTAGTTCTCGGAAAGAAACGAAAAAGGAATCGGTATCTTCAAGGGTCAAATATGTTCAAGGACAATAGAAAAAACACTTGAGCAAATTTTAACAACAGCCGATTCAAATTTTGAGGGTCTTTGATTAATATTCGTGGACAGTTTTTCAATATTTTCATACCCTCACCTGTGGTGTGATGACGTGTATGTTTATGATAGCCAAATTTAAAATGTCAGGAGTTATAGTCAATAGGAATTTTTTTTCAATGTCTGTACAAAGATAAGCCCTGATATGACCATCAGCGTATTTATGATGTCCATATTGCATTTCTTCCTGTTATCAGTGATGACTGTTAACATTTTTAAGAAATGCTATAGAGATGAATGTCTTCCATGCTGTTCAGTGCAAATACACTCAAGTGGAAGTACACACCACTGCTGATAATCAATATGTGTTGATAATAGAATTGTCTAAGAAAACTTGGCGGCCATTTTGGATTTTGCCACATTACAGAGTTAGTCCAAGGTTTTGGGGAGGGTCACCCCCGCAAATTTTGCTGTGCATTAGCACAGGATATCAAAAATATCATTGAAAGTTTGTCTCCAAACAGGGGTCACGGATCCTTGATATTTTACTCAACTAAGTATCTTACTATTTATCATCGTACCTATTATTATCATTTATCGTCGTAGAGAGAGAGAGAGAGAGAGAGAGAGAGAGAGAGAGAGAGAGAGAGAGAGAGAGAGAGAGAGAGAGAGAGAGAGAGAGAGAGTGAGAGAGAGAGTGAGTGAGTCTGAGGGCAATCGCTACATTTTCTGATACTTAATTACTTTTCAAATACTCCTCTGTTTTTCTAACCTTCCTTACAAACACAGTAGTTGTGTTTAAATACACCATTCAAGGCTTGATGGTGTGCTTCCATCTAAGATATCATCAACCCTTCCATGAAAAATTATCAGATATATTTTTGTAAATATTTTATTGGTGTTAAAAAGACCATGATATGCCTAGATGCTGTCTCTTTTTATGGAACATGTTGCAGAACATAGGGAGTTGACTTTTACAAAAATTGATGGCTCCAAATCTGATGTTGGCGTTGGATTTGGAGTACATGGTAATTGTTTTAATTGTAGAGGTGCACTTCCTCCAATATCTTCCATATTTACTGCCCAACTGTATTGCATACTATCCGCTATTGAGAAAATAGCGTTAGAGGAGGAAGGTAATTTTACCATTTTTAGTGATGCAAGGAGTGTCCTTCAAGCTTTAGAAGTTTTTAATTGTAGTAACCTTATAGTTTTAAAGATTTTAGAATGGCTATTCATTATTGGACTGGGAGGTATAACAGTTCAATTTTGCTGGGTTCCGGCAAACGTAGGTGTGTCTGGGAATGAGGAGGCAGATTCACTGGCAAAGAATTCTGTAGCCGAGTTGCTACCAAAAAGATATCCAATTCTCATTCTCTGTAAAGATTGTTTACCTTACATTAAGAATTTGATTTCTAATAATTGGCAACAGCATTAGAATAGTTTAATTGTAAATAAAATGAGTGATATCAAATGTTTACATCTCCTTGGAGGTATAACATAATGCCCCGAAAGTGGGAGACTTCTCTTTGTCGTCTCCTCATTGGTCAAACTCGGATAACATATGAATTTCTGTTAATTGTCCAACACCAGCCATATTGTGATGACTGTTGGGTACCCTTGACAGTGAAGTATTTTTTGACGGAATGTCCCACTTATAATACCGGAAAAAATAGATATCTGTTTGTGGCTTAAGGTGAGGATAGCAGGTTCATCCTTGCCAAGATTCTTGGACATGATGTGTCATATATTGTTATCGTTATTTTTAGATTTATTTCAGAAGCAGGTCTTCTGGAAGCTGTTTAACCTTTATAATATCTCTGCTTTTAAGGTTTTATTGATTCTTTTATTCTTTATTTATAATAGATTATATCGGCGTCAATGTCCTTAGATGTCAGGATACCAGAAAAGTTTAAATTAATCAATAAATTTATTTTGGTTGACAAATATGCGAATAATTGTGTTTTCCTTCAAAATAGATTATTCTTTGAAGATATTCTAATAAGTCTTTAGATATTAGAGTAGTTTCAGTCTAATTTAAAATACATTACTTACTCTAATAAAGTTCGTACTATGGAAAGAATTTTTTTTGGGGAAAATGCTTTTTTCCATTAAAATTTAGTTTATTTTACAAGGTGAATATAAAACAGCCAGCTTGTTGTACGCTTCAATCTTGTATATATACCTATGAAATACTAAATGGTGGTATTATTATTATTATTATTATTATTATTATTATTATTATTATTAGCCAAGCTACAACCCTAGTTAGAAAAGCAAGAAGCTATAAGCCCAAGGGCTTCAACAGATAAAAATAGCCCGGTGAGGAAAGGAAATAAGGAAATAAATAAGTGATGAGAATAAATTAACAATATATTCTAAAAACAGTAACAGCGTCAAAACAGATATGTCATGTATAAACTATAAAAAGACTCATGTCAGCCTGGTCAACATAAAAACATTTGCTCCTGTTTAAAGTATATTATATTAAAAATTGTTTACCTAAATATATCTTAGTCAAAATGCAACTTTTATAGTTAATGGAGAGATTAACCAGAGAAACGAAGAATGTGGTTGGGGTCCCTGATTGTCGTAGGAAATTTGCCCCCAGAGAGGGACATTCTAGTTGTTGGAGGCACACCAATGGAGATATTTACATTATGTTAATTATTGTTTGTGTAGGAATCTCATTACGATTATAAGTGCAGGAATATATCCTTCTTAGCACAGGTTGAAATCAAAACACAAGTTGGCTCATCCTTTTGCTTGTCTAAATTTCATATTTTTGTGGTTTATAAATACAGTGATTGAAAGTAAATATATAGAATATTACGATAGAAAATACAGCACCGTATATACATTGTATTGAATAATACTAGGGGAAAATACCTCTGATCTAGGGATATTCTAGTGCTTGTCTAGGGATGTTTTTGACAGCTGTGGAAGGAGATTCAGTCCGCCATAAACCCGGACGGAAAAGGACTTGGTTTTTAACTAGTGCTGTGAAAAATTGAGGGAAAAGGTAAGGAGCCATTTAACGGGTTTCTTTCTCTTATTTTCTCTCGGATGTTTAATTACTATAAACCCTAGAGATTCATTTCCTTAAATTAGCTAAGGAACTTTACATGGAATTTGTGAGAGGTTATTGTATGCGATATTCCAAGTGGCTGTGGTTTTGAGTTCGAATTAGGAACATTATAATCAATTTCAATCGCAGTTGTTGATAAAGGAAGAAATTGAGTGATTGCCAGCACAATTGCATGGCCACAGGTCTAAATTCTCTATTGGCGCCAGAGAGGAATTTAGAAGGCATTATCTTAGAAAATTTCTATTAATGTTTTATTTAAAAATAATTTTCAGTTACATATTTTCTTTTTGAAATTGGAGGACAATTGACTTAACTTTTTTTGTGCATAGTCTACCAGTGGTTGAAAATTGTAAAAAAAAAAACTTAATTTGTGCATATTTTTGTCTGCAAAAGTTTTTTTTTTAATGTTTTATTTAAAATATTATTTTTAGTTACATAATTTCTTTTTGAAATTGGAGGCCAATTAACTTAACTTTTATTGTGCATAGGCTACCAATGGTTGGAAATTATATAAAAAAACCCTTAATTTCTGCATGTTTTTGTCTGCAAAAGTTTTTTTTTAATGTTTTATTTAAAATGTTATTCTTAGTTACATATTTTCATTTTGAAATTGGAGGACAATTGACTTAACTTTATTTGTGCATAGTCTACCAGTGGTTGAAAATTGTAAAAAAAAAACTTAATTTGTGCATATTTTTGTCTGCAAGTTTTTTTTTTTTAATGTTTTATTTAAAATATTTTTAGTTACATATTTTCTATTTGAAATTGGAGACCAATTTTTGAAAAAAAACTTAATTTGTTCATATTTTTTTTCTGCAAAAGTAAAAAAATAGCTTCATGAATTTTAGATGCTAGGTAAAGGATAGTTATTGAGGAATTGTGTATGAATAAGCTCACAAAACAATTCATCAGTTGACATATAGACACAATAGTGAGCAGCTGAACGTACACATCGTATATAAATCAAATTCATTCATCATTTTACCTTTGTCGAAAATTAATGCTTGTACTTATTCATCTTGCACAACCCCTTATCAGATATCATTCACTTGGAAGGAAGTACACACAATTTCTGATAGATAAAAATTATTAGTTTTAGATATCTTCCTTTGGTCTCAAGCAATGGCAGTCTTAGGAAATTCGTCATTTGTACAGCTCTGCATTCTTGTGAAATAAATTAATTTGTTCAAGATTCTTGCATTGGTGCCTACCATCAATGGGTGTTGTCTACAGCCTAGTTTGACAGATACTGGCAGTATCAGCCACACTTACCAATCTCTCTCTCTCTCTCTCTCTCTCTCTCTCTCTCTCTCTCTCTCTCTCTCTCTCTCTCTCTCTCTCTCTCTCTTTAGGACGAAAATTAAAGTGATATATTCATAACAAAAGACTCACAATTGGGTGATCCTTTCAACTACAGCATATATTTTAATCTGGAATAATCCTGTCTCTCATTTACTGGGCATTCTACTTCAAAAGTTCAATAGTTACAAAGTTTTGAATCTAAGTTGACCTGTACAAGCAATAGAAACTTATTCTGTACCCATAATAGTAATTTATCTCTCTCTCTTAAATTCTTATATTGCTTATTAGTATCATTATTATTAATTGCTAAGCTATAACCTTAGATGGAAAAACACAATGCTATAAGCCCTGGGGCTCCAACAGGGAAAATAGCCCATTGAGGAAAGGAAACAAAGAAAAATAAAATAGTCTAAGAACAGTAACATTAAAATAAATATCTCCTATACAAACTATAAAAACTTTAACAAAACAAGAGGAAGAGAAATAAGATAGAATAGTGTGCCCTCAAGCAAGAGAACTCTAACCCAAGACAATGGAAGACCATGGTACAGATGGTATGGCACTACCCAAGACTAGAGAACAATGGTTTGATTTTGGAGTGTCCTTCTTCTCGAAGAGCTGCTTACCATAGCTAAAGAGTCTCTTCTACCCTTACCAAGAGGAACGTACCCACTGAAAATTATAGTGCAGTAGTTAACCCCTTGGGTGAAGAAGAATTGTTTGGTAATCTCAGTGTTGTCAAGGGTATGAGGACAGAGGAGAATATATAAAGAATATGCCAGACTATTCGCTGTGTGTGTGTGTAGGCAAAGGGAAAAAGAACCGTAACCAGAGAGAAGGATCCAATGTAGTACTGTCTGGCCAGTCAAAAGACCCCATAACTCTCTAGCGGTAGCATCTCAACGGGTGGCTGGTGCCCTGGCCACCCTACTACCTATACATATATACACACGTGTGCTGTATATATATATATATATATATATATATATATATATATATATATATATATATATATATATATATATATATATAGATAGATAGATAGATATATACAAACATGTATATATATATATATATATATATATATATATATATATATATATATATATATATATATATATATATATATGTATATGTAGATATATACACACATGTATATATATATATATATATATATATATATATATATATATATATATATATATATATATATATATATATATATATATATATATATATCTATAGAGAGAGAGAGAGAGAGAGAACATATTCGAATATAAAATGTTATTTTAAGACATATTCATATAGACACGCTAATTTTCCTGTCCAGGTATTATCATCACTATCTTTTTTACCCAAGCAAAGATCTTAATTTGCCCAAGATGATATAAGTATTCCAAGCTGCTTTCTAAAGATATTCCCCAAGTATGCAATTGAACCTAAATACGATGTACGCATTATCATCGAGGCAGACAATAACCACATCATTGATGTTCCCATTCAATACAGAGGGATTGAATAGACACATCAGACAGGCATCATACAGGACAACACTGAATCCATTGCCTTGATTGCAGTCCATGTCTGCTGCAATAATAGTGTGTAGTTGTATTTAGATATTCTCCTTAGCAAGTACAAGTTCGAAGAGATGAATGTGTTGTAGATAGCAAGTATTTTTGTAAAATAGAGGCTCTCTTTCTCCACACACACACACACACACACACACACACACACATATATATATATGTATATATATATATATATATATATATATATATATATATATATATATATATATATATATATATATATATATATATATATTCATCTGATCGCCTATAGCAAACCTACCTAGTATGGGTGGGCCATGTCGATACACAAAACATTCCAATACGTAAAGTTATCTCTGGTCAGAAAAGGATATACATATATATATATATATATATATATATATATATATATATATATATATATATATATATATGAGAGTAAAACATATTATCTAAAGCCCATTATTTGAAACTTCTGATACATTTTATGAATCTTGAACGGTGAGATCATGTAACGGTTAAATTACATAATGAACCGTCTGCCTTAATATATAATAGTGATAATGATAATATTAAACAATATATTAACCCTTATATTAACACACCATCCCAAACAAAGATATCAAAACCTATGGTACATTTCAAAATTATTCATAGAAACAAGATGATGATGTTTACAGATATAGATTTTTGCTAAACTATTAATATTGATATATCTTTTGTCTTACGAATATCTGTGGTATTTGATAGTACATCTAGGTTTTTTACGTAATGAAGGAGAATTAGTGTAGTGCTTAAGGTTATTATTATCATTATTATTATTATTATTATCATTATTATTATTATTATTATAAAAATAAAGCTACAATCTTCAATGTAAAGGTAGAACGGTTTTTATTATTTTCTTATTAGGTAAATTGAAGCCTCCTGCGAGACACTCATGAAGAATTCAGAAATAAATTAAATTCTAGTTACTTTCTAATTCTAATCAAGAATTTGAGCTATTTGTCCATTCCGTGCTTGTGTACAAGTTGGGAAATCTTTGAAGATGTTACCAACCGAAACTTGAAATAGTTTGTACGACACTGACGAAAATAGTTCGAATTTGTAGAAATTCTTGTACACTGAGAACCATTTTAGATATTATTTACTTGTATAGATATTTATTTATGTAATAAAAACGTTTTAACTGTGAACATATAAAATAATACATTAAGACAACGTTTAATCCACTAATTAAACGTATGAAATCATTCTTTTCCTATTTCGTCTGCTCAAAACTTACGATGACGTCATCCCAACACCTTATTTTAGTGTCCTTGCAGCAGTCAGGGGTACCAACCTATGAAACCTCAAAAGACGATTAATCACAGAAAATGTGATTTATTGAGCTCGTTTATCAACACCAATTATTAGAATTCATATAAAGAATATAATTTAGGATTCGTGATACATAATCATACAAGCCACTTATATATTATCATTTTTATATTGCATCGTATTCTGTTTGTAATTCGAGTCTTCATTTCGCTTATGATGGGCCAATGCATTATTAGTTTGGGGGAAAAATAAAGTCAGCCTTACTTTAAATGTCGTTAGTTCAATCATATTAGCCTTAATATAAGTATTCAGCAGAACAGTTCAGGAAATTAATTCTAAATGTAAATACTAAAATTTATTTGAAACTATAACTTCCGAGAAAATTGCAAATATGACAATTTTCTAACACCCTTCCTCCCCTGCAGTTAACCAGAACAACCAAGCTTCTCTCAGAGGCCAATAGATGGAGTTGGAAACTTGTTTATAGTTATAATTATCGGGAATTTTGTTAGGAGGAATACCAAAAAGTGACCATGTGGCCAACTAGATATATGAATGCAATATATCATATGACAATAGAAATTCTAATTTAGTGTGGTAATAAAGTTTGGTTTTGAAGCTTCCATTTTTAGCTTGTTGCCTTTCTTAAGGTGTTCATTTCCATTGTTGGCTCCAAACCAAACAAAAAACCCAAACTGAACCAAATCAAATCAAACCATACCAAACCAACCCCACAGTACAACAAAAACCAAAGCAAACCAAAAAAAAAAAACACCTAAATCAAACCAATCCACACCAAACTTAAAACCAAAAAGAAATCAAAACCAAAAAGAAATCAAAACCAAACTAAAACCAATTAATAAAATAAAAACCCCAGCCAAAACCAAAACCAAAATGAAAACCAAACTAAACCCGAGACAACCCAACCCACCATAATCCAAACTAAACCAAACCAAACCAAAAACCAAACCTAAACGAAAACCAAACCAAACCTAAAACCAAAACCCAAGCCAAACCAAAACAAACCTAACTGAAACAAACCAAACCAAAACCAAACAAAACCCATAACACAACCAAAACTAAACAAAGCCCTAAACTAAACCAAACCAAGCCAAACTAAAACCAAACAAAACCACCGAACCAAAACCGATCCCAAACCCAATCAAAACTTAACCAAACCACCAAACTAAAACCAAACCACCAAATTAAACCAAACTCAACCACCAATATAAAAATAATCCAAAACCAAAACTAAAATCAAACCAAACCAAACCACCAAACTAAAACAAAACCAAAACCAAACCACCAAACAAAAACCAAAACCAAACCAAACCACCAAACTAAAACAAAACCAAAACCAAACTCAAACCAAACCACTAAACTAAAACCAAGCCAAACCCAAACCCAATCAAAACCAAACCAAACCACCAAACTAAAACCAAACCAAAACCAAACTAAAACCACTAAACTAAAACCAAGCCAAACCCAATCAAAACCAAACCAAACCACCAAACTAAAACAAAACCAAAACCAAACCACCAAATTAAAACCAAAACAAAACAAAACCACCAAACTAAAACCAAAACCAAAACCAAACCACTAAACTAAAACCAAGCCAAACCCAAACCGAAACCAAACCTAAAACACACCAATGCCAAGATTGATAGATACCATATTAGGGTTAATTTACCATTCTCTTTGACACCTTTTGTAGAAATGAATCCTTCAGTTCAGATATAAGTTTGCTATAGATTTTGTAACTGATTTGTTTTGTGTTCAAAGGAATAGTTTGGTAGTTCAGTCTTTGATACGATTAAAAGAAAATATATAGATTCGAAGGTATTTTAAATTTATTGAAAATCTATTTTAGATTTTTGTCTTATTATTTCAATGTTCTTCAATAATTACTACATTCAGTTCAGGTGAAGTAAAAACATAAGTTATAGCTATTGCTGTTCATCTTTAAACAATGAATGTTTATCTTGCTCCCCTTCTCTGTGCAATAGGTTTCATGGCTCTTGGTTAATAATAATAATAATAATAATAATAATAATAATAATAATCATGACGGGAAAACTCAAAATGGAACTGAAGAAAGGATTTGTAAAATGTTTCACATGGAGTGTAGCATTACACAGTTCTGAAAACCTGGACTATAAAAGCAACAGACAAGAAGCCTCTGCCAAGGATTCGAAATGTGGATATGGAGGAGAAGGAGGAGGGTGTTGAAAATAAGTTGGAGAGACCACAAGACCTGAAGGGAGGGAGGGAAGGAGGGAGAAGGTACCAAGATCTAAAAGAGGTGACCATGAAGAGAGAATTATGGAGGAACCCTAATCCATGAAAGGACCTCATGCCTTAGGTCAGAACACTATAGCATGATAGTAGTAGGCCCCACTGGGTAGTAATATAGCTCACCTTAATAGTATAGGAAGCAACTAAGTTTCAACTGGCTTGCTAGAACAAGCTGTGAGTGGAGCCAAATGTGGCATTTTAATTAACAGGGTTAAGACATGAAGTGGTACGAAGTGGTGCCAATGTGAACACTTGTTTTAGTCATGAGTTTCCAACCGATTTTATTCCCTTTGTCAGCAAATAGATTTTGCCTCGTTCTGTCTGCAAATCTAAGTTCGCCTAACAACGCATGAATGACACGTGCTTAATGGCCAATCCAGCCCTGTCACTTTTTCTGATTTCATTTCCCAGGATTCTCTGACACCATCTATTTTACTCTCGCCTTCCGTCACATTCGTCTGGGTCAGTGGGAATACAACTGATACAGTTTTGTTATTCCTTGCCTGTGATTTTATGTATTTCTGTATAATATTCGTTTGTTTGTTTACACATTTATTACCTCCGCCAA
>NW_027169745.1:155000-157500 GCF_036898095.1 Palaemon carinicauda | reverse complement strand
TTTATATATTATTATTTTTATATTGCGTCGTATTCTGTTGGTAATCAGGGTCTTCATTTCGCTTATGATGGGCCAATGCATTATTAGTTTAGGGGAAAAATAAAGTCAGCCTTACTTAAAATGTCGTTAGTTCAATCATATTAGCCTTTATATAAGTATTCAGCAGAACAGTTTAGGAAATTAATTCTAAATGCAAATACTGAATTTTTTTTGAAACTATAACTTCCGAGAAAATTGCAAATATGACCATTTTCTAACACCCTTCCTCCCCTGCAGTTAACCAGAACAACTAAGCTTCTCTCAGAGGCCAATAGATGGAGTTGGAAACTTGTTTATAGTTATAATTATCAGGAATTTTGTTTGGAGGAATACCAAAAAGTGACCACGTGGCCAACTAGATATATGAATGCAGTATATCATATGACAAATATCTACACCTTTAGTATATAGGAATTATTATAGTATTTGGTAATGGTAAGTTAAGATATGCAATGAGATTATTGTTATTATGTTGAACAACAATGATTCCTATCATTATCAGGATTCATTAGCTAGATTTATCAAAGGATAGCTAGTGTCTTATGATACGCAGTGCCTATCTAACTAAGGCAAGGGACCCCTTGCCAGTCCATACTGATTCCAGTAAGATCATTCACTAGGCATCGAGAATAGAAGCCGAAGAGGCATCTTGTCTATAGCAATAATATTTACTTTGTCTTGGAATTGAACTGTGTGTGTGTGTGTGTGTGTGTGTGTGTGTGAGAGAGAGAGAGAGAGAGAGAGAGAGAGAGATTTTCAGTGACAAGTTGAAAATTTGATTCAATGTAAAAATTTGTTATATCTGTGAAGTAGGTTAATAGTATCAGTATGGTGAGATAGGTTTTTATTAGTGAGAGTTAATATGTTCAGTACCCAACTTCCTGCATAGCGAGAAATTGTCGAATTTAAGTTTTTTTTTTTTTTTTTTTTTTTTTTTTTTTTTTTTTTTTTTTTTTTTTTCCCGCTGTAACTAGATGAAAGTCATGAGGCTACATAAAGTGACCAACGTTGTGTTAGACAGAAAGCAAGGTTTAAATGTTAAATATACAATCAAATAATAATTCTTTGCACGCAAAGATACTGCGTATATTTAAGGGACGTTTATTTAACAAATATTCTTTTTTTTATATTTACTTGAATTATTTAGGGTCTATTTACAGAAACGACCTCTGTTTTGACAAATGTCCTTGTGTGTGTGAATCCTGTAAACTTGTAAAGAATAGCAGCATTTTCATTTAGATTTATCAATTAACTCACAAATTCAACCAACACCTGTTATCTCTCTCTCTCTCTCTCTCTCTCTCTCTCTCTCTCTCTCTCTCTCTCACACACACACAAAACCAACCAACAAATCAAACCAAACCAACAAAACCAAACCAAAAAAAACAAGCATTCAACCAACCAACCAACCAAAACAAACCAAACCAAACCGAATCAACCCAAAACCTAACCGAACCACTATAAAATAAAACAAAACCAAACAAAAAACTCAAACTGAACCAAACCAAATCAAACCATATCAAACCAACCCCACACTACAACTCAAACCAAACCAAACCCAAAGCAAACAAAAAACCTAAATCAAACCAATCCAGACCAAACTCAAAACCAAACAGAAATCAAAACCAAATTAATACCAATTAAAAAAAACCACAGGCAAAACCAAAACCAAAAGGAAAATCAAAGTAAACCTAAGACAACCCAACCCACCATAACCCAAACTAAACCAAACCAAACCAAAAACCAAACCTGAAAAAAACCAAACCAAAACCAAAATCAAAACCATAACACAACCAAAACTAAAAGCCCTAAACCAAACCAAACCAAACTAAAACCAAACCAAACCACCAAACCAAAACCGATCCCAAACCCAATCAAAACCAAACCAAACCACCAAACTAAAACCAACCAAAAACCTAAACCTATCCCAAATACAAACAAAACAAAAACAAACCTAACCAAACCAAACCTAACCAAACCAAACCAAACACCAAATTACACCAAACTTAACCACCAAACTCAACCACCAAACTAAAAACAATCCAAAACCAAAACCAAAACCAAACCCAAACCAACCCCAAACCCAGTCAAAATCAAACCAAACCTAAACCAAAACCAAACCTAAACCACAACCCAGCCAAAACTAAGCAAAACCCTAACCAAACCAAGCCAAACTAAAACCAAACCAGACTAAAACCAATCCAAACTAAAACCAAGCTAGAACTAAAACCAAACTAAACCAAACTAAAACCAAACCAAAACCAAGCCCAAACCCAAACCAAACCAAAGCCAAAACCGAACCCAAAGCCAAACCCAAACCAAACCAGAACCAAAACCAAACCCAAACCAAACCACCAAACTAAAACCAAACCAAACCAAAACCAAAACCAAACCCAAACCAAACCACTAAACTGAAACCAAGCCAAACCCAAAACCAAATCCAATCAAAACCAAACCTAAA
>NW_027169745.1:145000-147500 GCF_036898095.1 Palaemon carinicauda | reverse complement strand
ATATATTATGTATCTGTGAAAAAGTCTTTTACTATTGGGTAGCATAAAATTGGCAGCTTTGCTAAAGTGTACTTATCCTAGTAAAGTGTAAAATTACCGGGTTTCCCTTTACAAGCTTAGTCTTCTATGAAATTTTCTCTACTCTTTACTACCTCACAATCTCCTATTTAGAGATTCTTTGCACCTAGTGTACACGTTTAATTTCAGAGTTGATTCCAGAGTCACTTAAGTTACACAATCATGGAAAAAAAAACCTTTCATTGTGGACACATTCCCATTTCATTGTTGTTTTCTCCTGATCCGAAAGTTTCACTATATGGTAAAGGGAGTGAAAATTGCACTGAATATTTGTGCATGATCATGCTGTACAGTAGTTTCTTTTTAAGAAAGTTTTTCTTCTATGTATCTTCAATAGTTTGAAGAACACACCAGAAATAATTTTTGAGTACAATAATGTAATATTAATATTGAAGAGGTTTCGCTTTCATTCTCTGGTTCTTTGTAAATTTTTTTAGGTGTGTCTGCTTTATAAGGCGCACTTTTTATTGTTTTTTTATATGCATAAATATATATTATTATTATTATTATTATAAAAATAAAGCTACAATCTTCAATGTAAAGGTAGAATGGTTTTTATTATTTTCTTATTAGGTAAATTGATGAAGCCTCCTGCGAGACACTGATGAAGAATTCAGAAATAAATTAAATTCTAGTTACTTTCTAATTCTAATCAAGAATTTGAGCTATTTGTCCATTCTGTTGTCTGTGTACAAGTTGGGAAATCTTAGAAGATATTACCAACCCAAACTTGAAATAGTTCGTACGACACTGACGAAAATAGTTCGAATTTGTAGAAATTCTTGTACACTGAGAACCATTTTAGATATCTACTTATTGTATAGATATTTATTGATGTAATAAAAACGTTTTAACTGTAAACATATAAAATAATACGTTAAGACAAAGTTTAATCCACCAATTAATCGTAAGAAATCATTCTTTTCCTATTTCATCTGCTCAAAACTTACGATGACGTCATCCCAACACCTTATTTTAGTGTCCTTGGAGCAGTCAGGAGTACCAATCTATGGAACCTCAAAAGACGATTAATCACAGAAAATATGATTCCTTGTGCTCATTTATCAACACCAATTATTAGAATTCATATAAAGAATATAATTTAGGATTCGTGATACATAATCATACAAGCCACTTATATATTATTATTTTTATATTGCATCGTATTCTGTTGGTAATTAGGCTCTTCATTTCGCTTATGATGGGCCAATGCATTATTAGTTTAGGGGAAAAATAAAGTCGGTCTTACTTAAAATGTCGTTAGTTCAATCATATTAGCCTTAATATAAGTATTCAGCAGAACAGTTTAGGAAATTAATTCTAAATGCAAATACTGAAATTTATTTGAAACTATAACTTCTGAGAAAATTGCAAATATGACAATTGTCTAACACCCTTCCTCCCCTGCAGTTAACCAGAACAACCAAGCTTCTCTCAGAGGCCAATAGATGGAGTTGGAAACTTGTTTATAGTTATAATTATCGGGAATTTTGTTAGGAGGAATACCAAAAAGTGACCACGTGGTCAACTAGATATATGAATGCAATATATCATATGACAATAGAAATTCTAATTTAGTGTGGTAATAAAGTTTTGTTTTGAAGCTTCCATTTTTAGCTTGTTGCCTTTCTTAAGGTGTTAATTTCCATTGTTGGTTCCAAACCAAACAAAAAACCCCAAACTGAACCAAATCAAATTAAACCATATCAAACCAACACCACAGTACAACCAAAACCAAAGCAAACAAAAAAAAAAAAAAAAAAAAAAAAACACCTAAATCAAACCAATCCAGACCAAACTTAAAACCAAACAGAAATCAAAGCCAAACTAAAACCAATTGATAAAACCAAAACCCCAGCCAAAACCAAAACCATAATGAAAACCAAACTAAACCCGAGACAACCCAACCCACCATAACCCAAACTAAATAAAACCAAACCAAAAACCAAACCCAAACGAAAACTAAACCAAACCAATTACCAAACCCATGCCAAACCAAAACAAACTTAACAGAAACAAACCAAACCAAAACCAAATAAAAACCATAACACAACCAAAACTAAACAAAGCCCTAAACTAAACCAAACCAAGCCAAACTATTACCAAACCAAACCACCAAATCAAGACCGATGCCAAACCCAATCAAAACTTAACCAAACCAAACCACCAAACTAAAACCAAACCAAACCAAACCTAACCCAAAGCAAACAAAAATAAACCAAAACCTAAACCTGACTCAACCCCCAACTCAAACCAAGCCAAACCAAACCAAACTACCAAACTAAACCCAAACCACCAAACCAAAACCAAACCAAACCAAAACCTAACCCAAACCTAACCAAACAAAACCACTAATTCAAACTACCAAACTAAAACCAAACAAAAACAAACTCCCAAACTAAAACCAAACCAACACCAAAAC
>NW_027169745.1:132500-140000 GCF_036898095.1 Palaemon carinicauda | reverse complement strand
CATAGTCGACGTTGAACGTGTGTGTGTCTCCCAACCATGGCACCAGCATTGTCAAAGCAAACAGCCCTGCAATTATTAAAGTCCAGACCAAAAGACTGTAATTCTGTACGAATTCCTTCCTCAATTGATTCAGCATCTTTACCTCGAGGTTCATGTATCCTAAAAACGGGTCTCTCACTGAAATTTTGCCTTGTTTCACTGTTACATAGCGAACAACTAAGGAATGTTGATCCTGGTGTGAAATATCTGGAGTCGAGTCACACATAACACCATAGTACTTACTTTCCTTGACATCTACCACAAGTTTTTCTCGCACAGAATTACCTAGCACGACTATGAACTCATTTTGTATCAAAGGAGATAAATATGTAGCCCTTCCTTTAGCGCCCTCTTTGCTTTTTTTTCCAAGTGGTCTTTGAGAACCGGATCGAACTCTGCAACAAATCATTCTAATGCCATAAAGGTGCCTTCTCTTTTCCTATCTCCATGTTCTGTATCAACTTTACTACCACCAATTGAGTCAAGGCTTCCTTGGAATGCCAAATTTCTGTGTGTGTGTGTCACGGTGACACACACACACACACACACACACACATATATATATATATATATATATATATATATATATATATATATATATATATATATATATACATACTGTATATATACATACATATATGTATATATGTGTATATATATATATATATATATATATATATATACAGTATATATGTGTATATATATACAGTATATATATATATATATATATATATATATATATATATATATATATATATATATATATATATATGTATATATATATACATATATATATATGTGTGTGTGTATATATACAGTATATATATATATGTGTATATATATATATATATATATATATATATATGTATATATATATGAGTAAAACGTATTATCTAAAACCCATTTTTCAAAACTTCTTATATATTTTATGAATCTTAAACAGTGAGATCATGTAACAGTTAAATTACATCATAAACTGTCTGCCTTAACCTATGATAGTGATGATGATAATATTAAACAGTATATTAACCCTTATATAAACACACCATCCCATACAAAAAGCTATCAAAACCTATGGTACATTTCAAATTTTTTCATAGAAACAAGATGATGTTGTTTACAGATATAGATTTTTGCTAAACTATTGATATTGATGTCTTTTGTCTTACAAATATCTCTGGTATTTGATAGTACATCTAGGTTATTATTATTATTATTATTATTATTATTATTATTATTATTATTATTATTATTATTATTATTATTATTATTATTATAAAAATAAAGCTACAATCTTCAATGTAAATGTAGAATGGTTTTTATTATTTTCTTATTAGGTAAATTGACGAAGCCTCCTGCGAGACACTGATGAAGAATTCAGAAATAAATTAAATTCTAGTTATTTTCTATTTCTAATTAAGAATTTGAGCTATTTGTCCATTCCGTTGTCTGTGTACAACTTTGGGAAATCTTTGAAGATGTTACCAACCGAAACTTGAAATAGTTTGTACGACACTGACGAAAATAGTTCGAATATGTAGAAATTCTTGTACACTGAGAACCATTTTAGATATTATTTACTTATTGTACAGATATTTATTGATGCAATAAAAACGTTTTAACTGTAAACATATAAAATAATACATTAAGACAAAGTTTAATCCACTAATTAAACGTATGAAATAATTTTTTTCTATTTCGTCTGCTCAAAACTTACGATGACGTCATCCCAACACCTTATTTTAGTGTCCTTGGAGCAGTCAGGAGTACCAATCTATGGAACCTCAAAAGACGATTAATCACAGAAAATATGATTCCTTGTGCTCATTTATCAACACCAATTATTAGAATTCATATAAAGAATATAATTTAGGATTCGTGATACATAATCATACAAGCCACTTATATATTATTATTTTTATATTGCATCGTATTCTGTTGGTAATCAGGGTCTTCATTTCGCTTATGATGGGCCAATGCATTATTAGTTTAGGGGAAAAATAAAGTCAGCCTTACTTAAAATGTCGTTAGTTTAATCATATTAGCCTTTATATAAGTATTCAGCAGAACAGTTTAGGAAATTAATTCTAAATGCAAATACTGAAATTTATTTGAAACTATAACTTCCGAGAAAATTGCAAATATGACAATTGTCTAACACCCTTCCTCCCCTGCAGTTAACCAGAATAACCAAGCTTCTCTCAGAGGCCAATAGATGGAGTTGGAAACTTGTTTATAGTTATAATTATCGGGAATTTTGTTAGGAGGAATACCAAAAAGTGACCACGTGGCCAACTAGATATATGAATGCAATATATCATATGACAATAGAAATTCTAATTTAGTGTGGTAATAAAGTTTTGTTTTGAAGCTTCCATTACCCAACAAATCAAACCAAATCAACAAAACAAAACAAAAAACAAAACAAAAAAACCAACCAACCAACCAAAATAAACCAAACTAAACCGAATCAATACAAAACCTAACCAAACCAATATAAAACAAAACCAAACCAAACAAAAAACCCAAACTGAACCAAATCAAATCAAACCATACCAAACCAACCCCACAGTACAACCAAAACCAAAGCAAATCCAAAAAAACATCTAAATCAAACCAATCCAGACCAAACTTAAAACCAAACAGAAATCAAAACCAAACTAAAACCAATTAATAAAACCAAAACCCCAGCCAAAATGAAAACCAAACTAAACCCGAGACAACCCAACCCACCATAACCCAAACTAGACCAAACCAAACCAAAAACCAAACCTAAACGAAAACCAAACCAAACCAAAAACCAAACCTAAACGAAAACCAAACCAAACCAAACCAAAAACCAAACCCATGCCAAACTAAAACAAACCTAACTGAAACAAACCAAACCAAAACCAAACAAAAACCATAAGCTCTAAACTAAACCAAACTAAGCCAAACTAAAACCAAACAAAACCAAACCAAACCACCAAACTAAAACTGATCCCAAACCCAATCAAAACTTAACCAAACCAAACCACCAAACTAAAACCAAACCAAAACCAAAACCTAACCCAAATCCAAATCCAAACCAAACCAAACCACCAAATTAAACCAAACTCAACCACCAATCTAAAAATAATCCAAAACCAAAACTAAAATCAAACCAAACCAAACCACCAAACTAAAACAAAACCAAAACCAAACTACCAAACAAAAACCAAAACCAAACCGGATCAAACCACTAAACTAAAACCAAGCCAAACCCAAACCCAATCCCAATCAAAACCAAACCAAACTACCAAACTAAAACAAAACCAAAACCAAACTAAAACCAAACCACTAAACTATAACCAAACCACTAAACTAAGACCAAGCCAAACCCAAACCCAAACCCAATCAAAACCAAACCAAACCACCAAACTAAAACAAAACCAAAACCAAACCACCAAACTAAAACCAAAACTAAAACCAAACCACTAAACTAAAACCAAGCCAAACCCAAACCAAAACCAAACCGAAACCACACCAATGCCAAGATTGATAGATACCATATTAGGGTTAATCTACCATTCTCTTTGACACCTTTTGTTGAAATGAATCCTTCAGTTCAGATATAAGTTTGCTATAGATTTTGTAACTGATTTGTTTTGTGTTCAAAGGAATAGTATGGCAGTTCAGTCTTTGATTCGGCTAAAAGAAAACACATAGATTCGTTGGTATTTTAGATTTGTTGCACATCTAGTTTAGATTTTTGTCTTATTATTTCAATGTTCTTCAATAATTATTACATTCAGTTCAGGGGAAGTAAAAACATAAGTTATTAGCTATTGCTGTTCATCTTTAAACAATGAATGTATATCTTGCTCCCCTTCTCGGCGCAATAGGTTTCATGGCTCTTGGTTAATTGGATATAATAATAATAATAATAATAATAATAATAATAATAATAATAATAATAATAATAATAATAATAATAATGACGGGAAAACTTAAACTGGAGCTGAAGAAAGGATTTGTAAAATGTTTCACATGGAGTGTAGCATTATACAGTTCTGAAAACCTGGACTATAAAAGCAACAGACAAGAAGCCTCTGCCAAGGATTCGAAATGGGGATATAGAGGAGGAGGAGGAGGGTGTTGAAAATAAGTTGGAGAGACCACAAGACCTGAAGGGAGGGAGGGAGGGAGGGAAGCAGAAGGTACCAAGATCTAAAAGAGGTGACCATGAATAGAGAACTACGGAAGACCAATAATCCATGAAAGGACCTCATGCCTTGGGCCAAAACACTATAGTATGATAGTAGCAGGACGCACTGGGTAGTAATATAGCTCACCTTAACAGTATAGGAAGCAACTAAGTTTCAACTGGCTTGCTAGAACAAGCTGTGAGTGGAGTCAAATGTGGCATTTTAATTAATTAACAGGGTTAAGACATGAAGTGGTACGAAGTGGAGCCAATGTGAACACTTGTTTTATTCATGAGTTTCCAACCGTTTTTTATTCCCTTTTGTCAGAAAATAGATTTTGCTTCGTTCTGGCTGCAAATCTAAGTTCGCCTAACAACGCATAAAAGATAAATGTATGGTGACCCAATCTTTTGATGCCCTAATTAGACACGTGCTTAATGGCCAGTCCAGCCCTGTCACTCTCTCTGATTTCATTTCCCAGGATTCTCAGACACCATCTACTTTACTCTCGACTTCCGTCACATTCGTCTGGGTCAGCGGGAATACTACTGATTCCGTTTTGTTATTCCTTGTCTGTTATTTTATGTATTTCTGTATAATATTCGTTTGTTTGTTTATGAATTTATTACCTCCGCCAACCAAGTTGGAAGGTTATGTTTTACCCCCTTTTTGTGTGTTTGTTTGTGAACAGCTTCCTGGCCATAATTTCAGTCGTAGAGTAATGAAACTTGCAATGATTAACTCCTGTAAAAAGCTGGAAATTATTACATTTTGGAAGGTTAAGGTCAAAGGTCAAGCAAAATGTCCAATTCACGTAATCAGCCATAAGTTTGGACATCGTTGTCACAGAGACTTCAAACTTGGTTTATATTTGAGTGTATGAAAATCCACGCCAATTAATACATATTAAAGTCATAGGTCAAGGTCAAGCAAAAGGTCGAGAAATAAATGTTTCATTGTATGTATTAATATCCAAAACAGTTATCCGTTTAATACATTTCTTAGCGTCATTCAACTATCTCTTGTTTGACCTTTATCCTGAAAATGGTGTTATAAGTATTGGGTGATATACCTAATTTTTGGGTTGGTTTTTATGTGTGTGTGTGCGCGCGTTCGTGCGTGGGTGCCTGTATCAGTGGCATCAATGTGTTTCCTATAGAAATTCTCGTATTTTCTCAGATTCTCGGGTGTAGGGCTGTGGTTACAGAAACTTCATTGTTTTTTTTTTTTATTTATTCTGTTACTACAGCACTGTTTCTCGACAGAAATATGTCTTTAGCAAGTGATTACTGATTAAGATTAAGATATATATATGTATATATACATATACATATATATATATATATATATATATATATATATATATATATATATATATATATATATATATATATATATATATATATATATATATATATATATATATATATATATATAACTTCAAAGAAAACCTGCCCTAAACCTGTGGTTCCCTCTTTTTCATAATTTTACCATTGGTCCCAATCTTTGCATTTCTCTGTGTTCTTTCTTCCAAGTCCTCTCGGGGGAATATTATTGTCTCTCACCTTCCCACGATTTGTCCAAGAGCTGTCAATCATCTGTCATTGGGGAGTTGGTAGGGAGGGGGTGGTAGGTTAGTGGTGTCAGTAACCAGCCCCCCCCCCCCCCTCACACACACACACACTACTCAATTTATAACCTATTCGTTCATTCTTCTTGAAAAGGAGGTATGGAATGTTAAGTCTTTACAAAGCAGATGAAGAGAGTAATTTCATTTTTAATATTTCATTATAATTTCATGAGTAAATACAATCGTTCATGAAATGTCTTCAAAGTCCTCAAGCTCTAAATCCAGGTCACTTACAGGTGATTAAATTAAGGTCACATATAGGTGATCTATGTAAAACTAGTCAATCTGCTTGGCTTTCTCAATAGTTAACTAGGCTCAGTTGTGAAATTGTAGTCTATATGATGGTCTTGCTCAAAGTAGTTAGCAGCTCTTCTAGGAGAGGGGCACTCCAAAATCAAACCATTATTCTCTAGTATTGGGAAGTGCCATAGCCTCTGCACCCTGGCCTTCCACTGTCTTGGATTACAGTTCTCTTGCTTGAGGGTACACTCCAGCATACTGTTCTATCTTATTTCACTTCCTTTCGTTTTTTTTTACGTTTTTATAGTTTATATGTGAAGGATCTAATGTAATCTTGTTACTGTTCTTGAAATATTTTATTGTGATTGTTTATTTTTTACTTGTAGTTTGTTTATTTCCTTGTTTCCTTGTTTCCTTTCCTCACTGGGCTATTTCCCCTGTTGGAGTCCTTAGGCTTATAGCATCTTATCTTTCCAACTAGGGTTATAGCATGGCTTGTAATAATAATATAATAATGATAATAATAATAATAGTAATAATCCTTATATTTCCCATTATAGCCACTGATAAATCCTCTATATGGATAAAATTTCATGTAAAAAGCGACTCTGAGGTTTTAACAAAAAAATATTAATTGTAAAGCTAAACACTAATTGCATCTATTATTATTATTATTATTATTATTATTATTATTATTATTATTATTATTATTATTATTATTATTATTATTATTATTATTGTTACTTGCTAAGTTATAACCCTAGTTGGAAAAGCAGGATGCTATAAACCCAGGTGCTCCAACAGGGAAGATAGCCCAGTGAGGAAAGGAAACAAGGGCAAATATATTTTAAGAAGAGTAACAACATTAAAACAAATATTTCCTAAATAAACAATAAAAACTTTAACAAAACAAGAGGAAGAGAAATTATTTAGAATAGTGAGCCCGAGTGTACCCTCAAGCAAGAGAACTTGATATTATTAGAGCAGTAAAGTGTCAAAGTAATTAGAAATTTTATTATTTCAAATATGCCAAATATTCTCTCTCTCTCTCTCTCTCTCTCTCTCTCTCTCTCTCTCTCTCTCTCTCCTCTCTCTCTCTCTCTCTCTCTCTCTCTCTCACCAATTCCCGTTCAGCATTCTTCCAGACCTCTCACCATTCCTTCTTTCCCCTACGGTCACATTCATAAAAAGAAATAAAAAAAATCATATGATTTTAGTTTTTGATTTGATTTTGTTCTCAAATTTTTGTTCGAGCTATTTTTTTTTCAGTATCTGTAACATTTTGGTTTTGAATTAATAATAATAATAATAATAATAATAATAATAATAATAATAATAATAATAATAATAATAATAATAATAATAATAATAGTGTGATGGAGTTATTAGCGTTTTGTTTGCTAAAAAAAATAAGTTTTTTTTCTC
>NW_027169745.1:122500-130000 GCF_036898095.1 Palaemon carinicauda | reverse complement strand
GTAGTCGAGGGATTGAGTATCTGTCATTAAGGTGTGACTGACAGGTGAGAGAGTTGATGGTTGTACCAAGTGGACCACCAAATTTAGACTTTTTTAAATCAACGAATAATGTTGGTTAGAGTTGAAGTTATTCATTACTTTGGTTTTGCCTTTTTTAATCAATTGCTTCACGCTCTGTGCTAACTAATGCGAATTATAATAATTAATCGGACTTATTTAATTGATCAATACAGCTAACTGGTCTATTTCTTGTGTATTTGATTTATATATTCATCATCATCATCTCCTACGCCTATTGACGCAAAGGGCCTCGGTTAGATTTCGCCTGTCGTCTCTATCTTGAGCTTTTAATTCAATACTTCTCCATTCATCATCTCCTACTTCGTGCTTTATAGTCCTAAGCCATGTAGGCCTGGGTCTTCCAATTCTTCTAGTGCCTATATATTACTGATGTCATTTTTTAAATTACTTATTTATTTAATTATTCAATACAGCGAACTGATCTATTATTTCTGTATTTGATTAATTTATTACTGATGTATTTTTTCTTTATACTTTATCATTAATTAGTGACTTGTAAACAATGTAGTTAATTATTCCTGCTGTAAATAAGTTAAATTGATGTAATTTCGATTAATACTGATGGCATTCAATTTTACGGGTGTAATCTATTGATATAATTAAGTCATTATTAAACAATTTGCTTATATTACTCTGAAGTAATTAAGTGTGAATATATCAAATCCTAAATGGTGTAATTAATTACGTGTTATTAATTCATAGCTGTAATTGTTAATATAATCCTTAGCTAAATTAATTTATGAACATTTAGGTCTATTTGTAATTTTAGGATAATAATTTGAAAACCTCGAAATCTTTGTATTGTTATTACCATTTCATATTCATTTTATATCCATCGTAAAACACATTAATTTCCTTTTGAGAAACGACTGTTTGTTTATAAATGTCATCAAGGCAATTTTAGCTGTTTTCACAACTATCAAGATTTGTTTTCCTAAAACGTCTTGTCTTCATTCGGAAAAAACATTGTTAACCTTTATGTTTGTTTACAAAAGACGCCTCACTCTCTTCATTTACTGCCAAATCATGCAAATCTGTTACTCAAAACTCTCATTATTTGTGAATTGTATATTTCATGGACAATTTTGAGTAATAACTCCAATTTTAATTTAGTATATTTTAAATATATCAAATGTATATTGGTTTCACGAACTTCTGTTTGGTTAACTATGTTGATGTTAGTTCCAGGTCGTTTAGCGAGGAAACACGGCTAGTTTCTTTTTCTTAAAGTTCTATAGTTTTTTTATAACAACGTATTTCCCATGTGTCATTTTTTTTTTAAATTATGGAAAAGTAATAGAGGAAAACAATAGCTTTGAATAATTTAGCAGTATATGGAGAGCCTGGTCTTGTAAACAGATAGTTTAACTTGTTAAATTTCGTGATGTCAAAGAAGGGTTTTTGCAATATTATTTTTTTAATGTGTTAATAATCTTACCCTAGGAGTCGGAATTAAATCTCCAAGGATTCGTGGTTAAATTTCCTTAAGTTTCGTGGTTAAATCTCCATAAGGTTCATGGTTAAATCCCTCCAGAATTAATGGTTAAATCCCTTCAGAATTTGTGGTTAAATCACTACAGATTTCGTGGTTAAATCCCTGTAGAATTCGTGGTTAAATCCCTCCAGAATTTGTGGTTAAATCCCTGTAGAATTCGTGGTTAAATCCCTCCAGAATTTATGGTTAAATCCCTCCAGAATTTGTGGTTAAATCCCCAGAATTCGTGGATAAATATCCTTAAGATTCGTGATTAAATCCCCGAAGAATTCGTTGTTAAATCTTCCAGGTTTTATGGTTAAAACTCCATAGGATTCGTGGTAAAATCCCCATAGTTCGTGGTTAAATACTCCAGAATTCGTTGATAAATTCCCCGAGGATTCATGGCTAAATCTCCCAGGAATCGTTGTTAAATCCCCCCAAGGATTCGGGATTAAATCCTAAAGATTCGGATTTAAATTCTCCCAGAATATGGTTAAATCCCCCCAGGATTTGTGGTTAAATCCTGCTGGATTTATGGATAAATCCCCAAGGAATTTTGTGCAAATCTTCCCTCAGGCTTTTGGGGGTCAATCCACCCACGGGATTCGGGGATAAATCCTTTATGATTTTGTGGTAAATCGCCAGGATTTTGTGGTAAACTCTCACAGGTTTTTATGGCAACCCCCCCCCTCCCTAGGATTCGAGTGAGAGATTTGTGTGTTACCTGGGTGGGGAGTATATGTTGGCTTATCTAATTTTGAAAGATCATTTGTCAAATGAAATATTAAACTTGAGGTCAACCATGTTTTTACATTCGTTAAAAATCTGTTGGTTAAAATGGATTCTTAATGGTGCTTTAATCTTTAAGACTTGAGACGAACCATAGTCATCTGGTGCAAGCTACAGTCGCTTTTCAAGATCTTGATTTATGAATGGCTCCAAATTTTTACGCATTTGCTTTGCAAGTGTTTACGCTGAAAAAAAATTGCGTATTTTAAACTTTTGTAATTCAAATAAAGTGAAATATGAACTTTATCATTCTCTTTTCGTGGAATAAGCTTAATATTTAGTCTCTTGTGGTGTTGAAATAAGTTACGTATATTTGTAGAGAAATAAGTTATGAAATAAGTGAGCTGTGTCGCCAGTCTTGTATTCTTAACAGGTCGTAGACACAACCGAAGGTCAATGGCAATTTCTCTCTCTCTCTCTCTCTCTCCTCTCTCTCTCTCTCTCTCTCTCTCTCTCTCTCTCTCTCTCTCTCTCTCTCTCTCTCTCTCTCTGAGGAAAATATTAAGGTCTTGAAGTGTCTTTTCATACCCTTTATTTCAATAAACTAGAATAAGCGAACGTGTTATCAATCTTATTCTGTACTGAAACTTGCCCATATCCTTCACTTAAGGGTAATATTAGAATGTTTGGTGATATCCCTATTCTTTATATAGGTTACGAGTTGTTCTTCATTTTATGAACTTGAATTGTGCCACACCACTTTTCCCCCCAAGCAAATAACATGATTTCTGGTTCAAGTTTTATATGAAAAAAAAAAGTTCTCCTCGTCTATGGGACCACCTGCCATTTGCTTCACAGTCAGACTTCCACAGATTTCCGTCCTTTTTTTTATGTTATTAAGTGGTATAGAAGCTTCTTGACTTGGTCTTATTTCCCGTTGTACAGTCACATTCACCAACCTTAAGTAGACAATGCGTTGGGATCACTGACAATGTATTATTATTATTATTATTATTATTATTATTATTATTATTATTATTATTATTATTATTATTATTATTATTATTATTATTATTATTATCATCTACTAAGCTACAACCCTAGTTGGAAAAGCAGGATGCTATAAGCCCATGGGCTCCAACAGGGAAAATAGCTCAGTGAGGAAAGGAAACTAGGAAAAATAAAATATTTTAAGAGCAACAACATTAAAATGAATATCTCCTATACAAACTATAAATACTTTAACAAAACAAGAGGAAGAGAATTAAGACAGAATTGTGTGCCCGAGGGTACCCTCAAGTAAGAGAACTCTAACCCAAGACAATGGAAGACCATGGTACAGAGGTTATGGCACTACCCAAGACTTGAGAACAATGGTTTGATTTTGGAGTGCTCTTCTCCTAGAAGAGTTGGTTACCATAGCTAAAGAGTTTCCTCTGCCCTTACCTAGAGGAAAGTTGCCACTGAACAATTACAGTGCAGTAAGAAGAATTGTTTGGTAATCTCAGTGTTGTCAGGTATATGGGACAGAGGAGAATATGTAAAGAATAGGCCAGACTATTCGGTGTGTGTGTTTGTGTTTAGGCAAATGGAAAATGAACCGTAATCAGAGAGAAGGATCCAATGTACTACTGTCTGGCCAGTCGAAAGACCGCATAACTATCTCTCTCTCTCATATATACATGTATCAATTTATTCGTTTAATAAGAGTACTGAAGACATATTTATTCAGGAGAATCTCAGGTTGTTAAGTGTACTTACAAACGAATAGTCTCTTCCCACTTAAATACTTAACCTACTTGATTTGGTGTGCTGGTGTCGTCCCACTCCACACAAAAAGTTTCTGCCTGATCTAGGATCCCTAAGGTTTATTTCTCCTATACACACTTTAATAGCGGAGAGTTGAATCATCATTTTGTGTACTCAGTTACAACTGCCAAATCTATCACAAGTCTTCCTTCTTATATTAAGTGGGTTATTCTTGAAAAATTCTACATGTTATCAGTTTCGTACTTCATCCTAATATATATTTTTCCAATTTTCCAGACAGTTTGCATTTCATAGAGAGCGCTGGTGAATGGCTAGGCAGAGCCCAAACGACAGGAAATATAGTCTAGATTCATAATCCAACGGTATATAAAGGTAAGAGTATATTTGAAAGCAATGTACTTTCACAATAATACCACCTTTTCCCAGAGTCTGATTTTGAATAACACTCTCGGTCAATAACCAAATAGATTTTATAAGCAATTTAATGTTGAGATATTAAATATTCTATATTTGTAAATCTTAATAATCATGTTAAATGAGTTTTTGTTCTTTTAATATTAGTGTCAATACTGACTGGTTGATGACGTAGATATCAACAATTCTCGTGTTGTGTAGACTTAGTATTTTAGGCTCAGTAGAAATCAATAGTCAGTTGTTAAGAAATTGAAGAAATGGCCAAGTTATCACCAGGGTTCTCTTGTGTATATCATATATTTAGTATTAGGAATTATTGTTCATGCTCTCTCCTCTCTCTCTCTCTCTCTCTCTCTCTCTCTCTCTCTCTCTCTCTCTCTCTCTCTCCAACTTTCGACTTGATTTATGTATAATCAAATCAAAATGACCAAAATTACATCTTGAACATTAAACAAAGTTCTGATTATTGTAAGGAATGAATGATATTTAAACAATTCAAGATAATTCTAAATTAGACTTCGTTGATATTAACAGGCAAGACCACCGTCAACGAAGTTGGAAGGAGGTTAAGTTTTACCCTCTGTTTGTCTGTGTGTTTGTGAACACCTTCGTGGCCACAATTTTAATCGTAGAGTAATGAAACTTGCAGGGATTAACTCTTATGTAAAAATCTGGAAATGATTCAATTTTGGAAGGTCAAGGTCAAAGATCAAGCAAAATGTCCAATTCACGTAATCAGCCATAAGTTTGGAAATCGCTGTCACAAATACTTCAAACTTAGTTCATATTTGAGTGTATGAAAATCCACGCCAATTAATAAATGTTAAGATCAAAGGTCAAGGTCGAGCAAAACGTCGAGAAATAAGTTTTCGTGGGCGAAGGTCTGCGCTCTACTGAGTGCCCCTCTAGCTACAATTGATACGAGATTATATAATTAGAGGGAGATTGGTTCAGTTCTATTGTTCAAGATTTCATTTGTTTAGTTTACTCGGCTGTAACTGAACACTAACTCTTTTTGTTAATTTGTCATTATTGATAGGTTAGACGTAAGACAGGTTGAGATACATACACTATGCCTTCTGTGGCTCACTGTAGGAACTACGACAGTTAGGCTATATATCAGCCGATCTCATTTTTTTAATTCGAGTTTTGACTCTCTCTCTCTCTCTCTCTCTCTCTCCTCTCTCTCTCTCTCTCTCTCTCTCTCTCTCTCTCTCTCTCTCTCTCTCTCTCTCTCCTCAGGTAACCGAGTCAAACTTGAAAAATGGTCTCTTCTCAGATAATTTCCGCAAATACTGACTTGTACTATATTCTCTTAATTATCAATATAATTCATGATTCATCATAGAATCTGATTCATGTATAAATTTATAAATTAAAAATCTGAAGTTAATGGAATTATCATGGGCGATATCAAGGGCGTCCGAAACATAAATGGTCTCTTCACCGACAATTACACAATTTTCCCCATATCTCATTTTCTTCCTCCACGCTTAGTTGTACCAAATTTTACTATATTTTCTTCATTTTCTATACATTTTACGATTTATCTTCATGATATGATTCATCTAGATCAATTTTATGAATTCAAAATTTTAATCATTTATGGAGTTGTCGTCGGCGAAAAGGCTGTTACCAAAATGGTCTCTTCACCGTTAATTTTCCTATAACTCATTTTCTTCCTCCGCGCTTATTCGTACTATATTTTCTCTATTTTCCTTATATTTTACGATTAATCTGTAGAATATGGTTCATCTGGATGCACTTTATAAATTTAGTGTGTGATTAGTTAATGTTTTTCGTGGGTGAAAAGGCCGTCGATCTACGAGCTATCTTAAACCGTTACTTTGAAACTCACGTAAACACCTTAACGTGACTTTTTATAGTTTCCTTTATAATTTTAGTATCTTTGCAAATCATTAATTATTTCTTATGTTGATTTACGTAATTGTGGATATCTTGCACACCGAAGCTGGAAGGAGGTTATGTTTTACCTCCTGTTTGTGTTTTGTTTGTTTGTGAACAGCTTCCTGCCCACAATTTTAATCATAGAGTAAAGTAGATTATATAATTTCGAACAAACTTTTCTCTTCATTTATCTGAGGGAAATTTTACTAATGGGAACTTTTAATTGTATTAAAATAGACAAATATTCTAAGTCTGGTAATGTCCCTGACTGATAAACGCCAGACTGTGGTTTGAGTCCCGTTCAAACTTGTTAGTTTCTTTGGTTGCTGCAACCTTACTATCCTTCTGAGCTAAGGAATGGGGGATTTGGGAGAGCCTATAGGTCTTATCTGCTGGGTCATCAGCAGCCATTGTCTGGCTTGGGCGCTGATCATAGGTATATATAGTCAGTCTCTAGGGCATTGTCCTGCTCGATAGGGCAATGTCACTGTCCCTTGTCTCAGCTATTCACGAGTGGCCTTTAAACCTTTAAACTAATAGTCCAGTCAATTCCTTTAGTATTTAATATATAGGAATTGGAAAATTTATCTTAAATGGGGAAATACTGTAGCTTCTACGACTTTCCCTTTATCTAGTCATATACGTAGAGTAAAAGACTGTCATTTTAATTCCAACACGGAAAATAGCCCAGTGAGGAAAGGAAATAAGGAAACCACAATAAAAGTAATTAACAATTAAAAATAAAATATTTTAATATCAGTAACAGTATTAGAATAAATATTTCCTAAATAATCTGTGAAATCTTTAACAAAACAAGAACGGAAATAAGATAGAAGAGTGTGCCCGAGTGTACCCTCAAGCAAGAGAACTCTAATCCAAGACAGTGCAAGGCCATGGCACAGAGGCCATGGCACTACCCAAGACTAGAGAACAATGGTTTGGTTTCAGAGTGTTACTAATTGAAGTCGTATAATCATAAGTCTATAATCACCAACAGTGGTTGCCATAAGTGTTGATTCAAAAGCCCAAAGCTTTGCTTCTTATGTCACTCACCCCTTATAGGCCTATAGGGAGACCATCTCTCACTACGACCCAAAGGAACAATGTCGTATTGTAGTCTG